>NW_007727606.1:269362-272060 GCF_000696425.1 Galeopterus variegatus | reverse complement strand
TTTTGGAGACAGCATATACCACGTTTAGGAATACTGCTTCAGTCCATGTATTGGGTGACTCAGAAGGCTACCAGATTTGAGGGAGGCCCTAAGCAAGAATAGTCTGTGCAACAGATTCTGGCTGCAGTTTAAGTAGCAGTGCTGCTTGGACATATGACGAGTAACTCCATAGTGCTAGAGGTATTTTTTGTAGGTGTATATGCCACGTGGAATCTCTTGCAAGCTCCATCAGAAAAAATTGCAGTAGAGATCTCTAGAGTTCTGTTGCTGTTGTAAGGCCATGCCTGCAAGAGTTAATGCTCCCAGAAGCAGATCTTAACAAATGATGGATGGAACATTGGTAGATAAATATCCCAATTTCCTTGCCCCTCAGGTGGGATAACTCTGAGATGTGTCCTATACTATCTCTGAGAGTTCTCTGATGGGATTTAACCCTAGCTACCCACAACTCACCCTTTATTGGTTTCCTTCCTTTCTCTCTCATACCCAATTTTTTACTAACGATCTGCTTTCCCAAATAAACTCCTTGCACTCAAATCCTCATTTCAGTGTCTATCTCTGGAAGGACCCAACCCAACTCACCAACGATTAGAAGAAAGGCAAAGGGTCTTGCTTATCTCTGACTCCTGCTCAAAACAGAGCTTCTTTCCAGAATAGAAAATCCCTATGATGCAGTATCCTGGTTTACTGGCAGTTCAATGAGCTTTCTGTAGTATTTGCACAAAGAGATAAGAAAAAAACAAAAACAAAAGTGTTTTTCCCTAGTCTCTACTCTCTTACATAGCCATTCAATATTTCTGATACCAGATGTGTGGAGATTTTTTCCCCAACACACCAGCAAATTCTCCAGGGGACACCAGGTTGGTGTCCTCTAATTCAATTCTAACACTGTTTACCTAGAGATGTCAGATCCCACAGGTTGAGGGTTCTTTCCCACAAGACTGGCCCCCAACTTTTGATGCCAATTGCAAGCCCCAGTTTATTTTGCCTGTGCTTCCGACCGACTGGCTGTAAATCAGAGTTCCTATGACCCCCTCCTTGGGTTTGATTAATTTGCTAGAGTGGCTCACAGAACAAGGAAGCACTTTACTTACATNTCCTTGGGTTTGATTAATTTGCTAGAGTGGCTCACAGAACAAGGAAGCACTTTACTTACATTTACTGGTTTATTATAAAGGATATTACAAAGGACACAGATGAACAGCCAGATAGAAGAGGTGCATAGAGTGAGATGTGGGAAGGGGCATGGAGCTTCCATGCACTCTCTGGGTGCAACACTCTCCGGCAACCTCCATGTATTCACCTATCCAGAAGGTCCCTGAACCCTGTCCTTTTGGGTTTTTATGTTAGCTTCATTACATAGGCATGATTGATTACACCACTGGCTATTGGTGACCAACTTAACATGCAGCCCCTCTTCAGTCCCCAGAGGTGGGAGGGTGGGGCCAAAAGTCCCAACCCTTTTGTCATGTCTTGGTCTTTCCAGCAACCAGCACCCATCCTGAGGCTATCTAGGGACTCCCCATCACTAGCCATCTCATTGGCATACAAAAACTCATCATTCCAGAGATTCCAAGGATTTGAGGCTATGTGTCAGGAAATGGGAGAAGACCAAATACATATTTTGCAATATCACAAATATATATTTCACAATATTATACATACATTCTCTCTCAATTACAGGTAAAGGTATGCCCAAAGCAGCCCAAAGCAACAGAGGTAAAGTAGGCTTCTGTTCTCACAGAGGTTTGGGTCTGATGGCGACTAAGAACTTCCATTCTCTGATGATTTGTACTAGGCAAACACTAGGCATTTTACGTGCATTATCTTATTTAAACCTCAATTTACAAGAGAGAAGATTAGCTTTAGCTCAGAGAAGTTGTTACTTGCTGTGGACGCTATCACTGGTCAGTGATGGATCTGAACTTTGATCCGGCTTCTGCTCTAAACTTATACTAGTTTTCTTAGGTCAGTCACCACAGTTCTATCTCTTGACAGAAAATGTACCCTTCTTTTAAGGCAGTATAAGGTCCTCTGCCCAACTCTGCTCTTTCTCTCTCCTCCTGCCCTAAGAAGGTAGGGAACACCATGGAGGGTTTTAGATTAGATAGTAGTACCTGCAAAGAAAATCTGGAACTAGACACATGGGACAGGAATAGAAATGGTGGAGATTCCACTACAACTGGAAACCCTTAGCAAGATGTGCAAGAAATGGGGGCGATTTCTATCCCAGTCCCCTAAGTAGGTAATAAAAATTCATTGTTCAACAAATGATTGAAAGAAGACAGAACCAACTGTGTATAAATACAAATGCTAATAAAGGTTGTTAAATTTAGGAGTTGAAAAAACAATAAACTTATAAAATCTCCTTATGTTTATAAATTAATATCAAAAACCAAATGTCGGTTTAAATGAGTCTGTTTTTGCCTTGATCAAGAAACTTGGGTTTTTTTCTGGCCTAGTTTCCTGGTATGAAAGGCAAGAGGGAATGACATTCTATAACTGTTAGAGATATGAACACAGTTTTACTTATTGATGGTCATTAATGGCTGTTGAGGTCCAGAAAGTGATACCCCAAAGCGAAGGTCTCAAAGGCAACTTCAAAAGCAAAGTTTTCCTCTGACCTCCTGCCCTCCCGTCTCTCAGCCTCATTCTCCCCTGAGGCAAGCCATAGAATCTGGAATCCTTCTTCCCCAAG
>NW_007727606.1:262083-268434 GCF_000696425.1 Galeopterus variegatus | reverse complement strand
GCTCTCTTAGCATTAGAGCATACTTCTCCTGTCCGATCACATTTCTACAGGCTGTGCCTGCTTCATAGAACCTAAGCATAAATATGGACAATTTTCCCTATATCTTTGGATCTTAATTCTGGAGGCTACTGCGTCACATTAATGATATAATAAAATTTGTTATGCCTTTTCTTCATATTATTCTGTGTTTATCAGGTGACTCTTCAGAAAACCTTCAGGGGGTTGAAGGGGATGTCTTTCCTTGGCCTCTACATGGCCTATAACCATGGCACAAACTTCTAGGTAAACATTTAACTTTGAAGCATTAGTAGAAGATGATTCACTAACTTTTAAAACTTTTCTTCCCTTATGTACACATTAGTACCATTAGGTCTTTAGCTTTTAAAACCACATACTCAGACACAGGAAATACATTCACATATATTATTAGCAGTATGTGGTAGCTTACATAAGGGCTCCCTAGTTCAAATGAGGTTGTTAGTTTTGTATCTCAAATTAATTCCTGCCAACCCAGCAACTAAGTAAAATTCCTTTGTGAAATAGTTTTCCAAGCATGACCTGTTTTAACGGATTTTCAGTGAAAGGTAAAGTACCATGCTATGTAGCCTGCAGGCATTCCATAAATGTATTTTGACTAACTCTGTCAACAACCCTCATAGAAAAAAACCCAATATGTACTCTTTCAACCTTCTTAACATTCTTTCTCACAGGCTTTGTTTGCTAGCATATCTATAAACATTTTAGGTGTACAAGGGAGCTGTTGCAGTGAAAGACAACTGCTCAATGCAGAGAAGCACTCTGGGCTGGAGGGTATTACTTAGTCTAGGATTTTCACTGTTTACCTGGGATCTGCTTACCCCAAAATGGGAGAAGAGGCCTAAAGCTAAGCAGCTGAGAGAAGTAATAACTTCTACAGGCTAAATAGGTCATGTCCCACCTATGCTAGACGACCTGATGTTGGTATGGACAACTTCCTGTTTTCTCTGTAAGGTATAGATCTGCTCTGACCTTGACATTGTGGTTGATGCTACTGTATCCTCAGTTTCTGTTGTAACATACACCTGAGATAAGAAAGGTCTATAAAACAGAAATATTCACCAGTCCTTCTCACAAAATTGTTCATTAAAATCTCCTGTAAGAAATATATATTCTTGCTGTATGTGTGTAACTTTTGCTACAGTTATACAATTTAGGTTTTGTTATACGTCAAGTATCAGCTGAGGGTCAAAATCATTTGGGTTATAGGAGAGATCATCCACATATCCATCAGAGAGCAAACTAGAATTTAGTAAGAAAGCGCCTGAGTGGATTCTAGCACTAGAATAAAACTTGAGTTTTTAGTTTGAGGAAATTTCAATATGGGCAACAGAACAAAGAACTCTTGGGTGGTAGGACATAAGAGGGTGCCTGCCAGACAGGGGCGGGTCACAAAGGAAACCAAGCCATGTGCTTGTAAAGCTCCTTAGGGCTGCTATGTGTTTATGTGGTACCAGAAACCTCTGGTTTGAAGTTGGATTCCTTACATTTTTCTTATTTAGGTAACACATTTCCTTACATCTACAAAGGGTGCATGCCTCTTTTCCTGAAGGAAAAACTACATTAATAACCCGTGGTCAGATTGGTTATGGTACCAGGATCTTCAGACAGGAGACATGGACTCAAGTCTCCAATTCACACTGTTTTAGAGAGGGATGCCTACAGGATCCAGAGCAAGGAAGGTAAACTAGGGTTATGTCCATCCCACCTGTACTCAGCCTCAGCTCTCTCCACTCCCTTCCAGATCCACGACAGGCCCATCTCACTTCCTTGTTCGTGTGGTTAGTGGTAACCCCCCCAACCCCTCACCTCTACACACATATTTGTGGTTGGGATACCTGGATTGAGAACTAAATCCATCAAAACCCTAGAGGCACTCTGCACCCTGCTCCCTCCCCTGGGATGGAGGAAATGCTACTTCCTAAGGGGAAATACTATTTAAACGTGCAGTATTACAGTGTACAGAATACTTACAGTACGAAGTATTATTCCTTAGTATTTTTTTCTGCCACCCTTTCCCACTGTCGCGCCGTCCTGTCTGCCTGCCTCCCTACCCTGCATTTCTAGCACAAAATAGGCGCTTACTGAATACTCTGAATGGAACGAACAACTGAAGCATATTTCTGCGATCTTCTATAGTTCTCTCTAGCTAATGACACTGACACCTTGGGGAGAGTTTTTCAGCGAATATCTGGAACTTAACCACCTTAAACCACCTTTGAAATGTTTTAGAAATGCTGGAAGAAGCAAAGGTGAGCAGTGTCAGGGTTCTCTAAAGAGGAAAAAAGCATTAATTCATTCATACACAAACATTTATTGAGCCACTATTGTGTACTAAAACCTATGCTAATCAATTTGCAAATATAAATGTATAAGACAATGCCCCTGCTCCTTTAGTGACAAAGAGATGGGTGAATAACCAAATTAGGCTGAGAAAATAAATTAGGTTAATTCTTGCTTCCTTTTGAAAGGCTAAGGTCAGTGCAGAATAATCTGAGTCCATTAGGGGGAATGCTAAGTCTCCAGAAAAGAAACACCCACCCACCCACACAAACACACAGACAGCCCTAATTCTGGAATGTGCCTGCAATTCCTTGGGGATTTAGCCCATAGTTCCCTCACAGAGAGTGAAGATAACCCAGTACCCAGTAACCTTCTCCAGCACTGAGAACTTCATCTCCTTCCTCTTTCCCCAGCCCTTNTAGTTTTGTATCTCAAATTAATTCCTGCCAACCCAGCAACTAAGTAAAATTCCTTTGTGAAAAAAGTTTTCCAAGCATGACCTGTTTTAACGGATTTTCAGTGAAAGGTATGTAGCCTGCAGGCATTCCATAAATGTATTTTGACTAACTCTGTCAACAACCCTCATAGAAAAAAACCCAATATGTACTCTTTCAACCTTCTTAACATTCTTTCTCACAGGCTTTGTTTGCTAGCATATCTATAAACATTTTAGGTGTACAAGGGAGCTGTTGCAGTGAAAGACAACTGCTCAATGCAGAGAAGCACTCTGGGCTGGAGGGTATTACTTAGTCTAGGATTTTCACTGTTTACCTGGGATCTGCTTACCCCAAAATGGGAGAAGAGGCCTAAAGCTAAGCAGCTGAGAGAAGTAATAACTTCTACAGGCTAAATAGGTCATGTCCCACCTATGCAAGACGACTTGATGTTGGTATGGACAACTTCCTGTTTTCTCTGTAAGGTATAGATCTGCTCTGACCTTGACATTGTGGTTGATGCTACTGTATCCTCAGTTTCTGTTGTAACATACACCTGAGATAAGAAAGGTCTATAAAACAGAAATATTCACCAGTCCTTCTCACAAAATTGTTCATTAAAATCTCCTGTAAGAAATATATATTCTTGCTGTATGTGTGTAACTTTTGCTACAGTTATACAATTTAGGTTTTGTTATACGTCAAGTATCAGCTGAGGGTCAAAATCATTTGGGTTATAGGAGAGATCATCCACATATCCATCAGAGAGCAAACTAGAATTTAGTAAGAAAGCGCCTGAGTGGATTCTAGCACTAGAATAAAACTTGAGTTTTTAGTTTGAGGAAATTTCAATATGGGCAACAGAACAAAGAACTCTTGGGTGGTAGGACATAAGAGGGTGCCTGCCAGACAGGGGCGGGTCACAAAGGAAACCAAGCCATGTGCTTGTAAAGCTCCTTAGGGCTGCTATGTGTTTATGTGGTACCAGAAACCTCTGGTTTGAAGTTGGATTCCTTACATTTTTCTTATTTAGGTAACACATTTCCTTACATCTACAAAGGGTGCATGCCTCTTTTCCTGAAGGAAAAACTACATTTCAGCTAGTCCTTTCTTGCTGATGAGGAAGCAAGGGATCGCTCAAGTACACTGGCAACAGTTACAAAGATATTTTCCAGCAACTGTTCTCCCTGCCTCAATCCCCAATTCATCTAGGTAGGGAACAGCTCTTTTGCCCTGGCTCTGACTTGAGAAAACTAGAATTTAGGCCAGGCTTCACGTCCAGGGAGATTTCTCATTGATGAGTTAAGGTCTGCCACCTGGCGGTAAGAAGTAAAATGCCACTTGCTTTCCTCATGTAATCTCCCTGTATCTTTTTTTAAAATCCCAGTTTTGCAAGCCCGTCCTCAGCCTCTGACTTGGGCCTCTGACTTTTGGCTGGTGGCAACCAGCCAAAGCCTCCTAACTGATGATAATGACACTGACACCTTGGGGAGAGTTTTTCAGCGAATATCTGGAACTTAACCACCTTAAACCACCTTTGAAATGTTTTAGAAATGCTGGAAGAAGCAAAGGTGAGCAGTGTCAGGGTTCTCTAAAGAGGAAAAAAGCATTAATTCATTCATACACAAACATTTATTGAGCCACTATTGTGTACTAAAACCTATGCTAATCAATTTGCAAATATAAATGTATAAGACAATGCCCCTGCTCCTTTAGTGACAAAGAGATGGGTGAATAACCAAATTAGGCTGAGAAAATAAATTAGGTTAATTCTTGCTTCCTTTTGAAAGGCTAAGGTCAGTGCAGAATAATCTGAGTCCATTAGGGGGAATGCTAAGTCTCCAGAAAAGAAACACCNATTTGCAAATATAAATGTATAAGACAATGCCCCTGCTCCTTTAGTGACAAAGAGATGGGTGGATAACCAAATTAGGCTGAGAAAATAAATTAGGTTAATTCTTGCTTCCTTTTGAAAGGCTAAAGTCAGTGCAGAATAATCTGAGTCCATTAGGGGGAATGCTAAGTCTCCAGAAAAGAAACACCCACCCACCCACACAAACACACAGACAGCCCTAATTCTGGAATGTGCCTACAATTCCTTGGGGATTTAGCCCATAGTTCCCTCACAGAGAGTGAAGATAACCAAGTACCCAGTAACCTTCTCCAGCACTGAGAACTTCATCTCCTTCCTCTTTCCCCAGCCCTTACTTTTCATTTCCACCTAGGCAGTGCTCTGGAGGTTTGGAACTCAGCATCAGCACTGTCATCACCTGGGAAACTTTTAGAAATGCAAACTCTCCCGCCCTTCCCGCAGCCTCCAGGTGATCCTGATGCATGCTTAAGTTTGAGAACCACTAGTCTAGGAGGAAATCCATGTGGGTTCAGATCAGGGAGACTGGTGGGAGTGGTAGGCAAGGGGAGGGGCAATGGATCCTGCAAGCCAATCTAGTTAACCCCTCCCCGAGATTAGAGGAAGCAGAGGAACAGCTCCAAAGGGAGGATGACAGAGTCATTACAGATGTTTCTGCTAACTCCACTTGGCACCACTAACCCCCAAATAACCCGTGGTCAGATTGGTTATGGTACCAGGATCTTCAGACAGGAGACATGGACTCAAGTCTCCAATTCACACTGTTTTAGAGAGGGATGCCTACAGGATCCAGAGCAAGGAAGGTAAACTAGGGTTATGTCCATCCCACCTGTACTCAGCCTCAGCTCTCTCCACTCCCTTCCAGATCCACGACAGGCCCATCTCACTTCCTTGTTCGTGTGGTTAGTGGTAACCCCTCACCAACCCCTCACCTCTACACACATATTTGTGGTTGGGATACCTGGATTGAGAACTAAATCCATCAAAACCCTAGAGGCACTCTGCACCCTGCTCCCTCCCCTGGGATGGAGGAAATGCTACTTCCTAAGGGGAAATACTATTTAAACGTGCAGTATTACAGTGTACAGAATACTTACAGTACGAAGTATTATTCCTTAGTATTTTTTTCTGCCACCCTTTCCCACTGTCGCGCCGTCCTGTCTGCCTGCCTCCCTACCCTGCATTTCTAGCACAAAATAGGCGCTTACTGAATACTCTGAATGGAACGAACAACTGAAGCATATTTCTGCGATCTTCTATAGTTCTCTCTAGCTGCCGCCAAAAAGTGCCCGCTCAGGGCCAGGGTGGCAGACTTTGTCACAGTCTCTTCTGAAAAAACCACTCTTTTTAGGGGTGGTAAAGTAATAAGCTAATTCCAGCATCTCCCTGCCTCAATCCCTTCTCCCCACACGTCTGTACACAAAGAGTGAAGGCAGAGGTGGGGGTGGGGGTGAGGAGGACAGGCTCCGTTTGTCGCGGGTCACCTTGGCCCGGAGTCCATCTAACTCAGCTGCAGAATAGAAGGTGGGGCCTGGGCGGGGAGCAGAGCCCTCCCCCACCTCCCCGGGCCGGGTGACTGTCAGGCCGCATCTGCTCCAAATTTATAGCTCCTCCTCGGGCCGCCGCCGGCCTCTCCACGGCCTCTTTACCAAGTGCAGCCCCAGCTGAGCCCCTCCCGCGGGGAGGGAGAGGACACACCCGCGCCGGCCCCGGGCAGGGGGCGGGGAG
>NW_007727606.1:258958-260560 GCF_000696425.1 Galeopterus variegatus | reverse complement strand
GGTCGTTCACCGCAACGTGGGGAGGGGGGTTGGAGGAAGGACGGATGCAGTACGAGAAGACGCTGCACAGAAACAGCGCCGTGTCTGTCTCCAACGCTGCCCCTCCTCCGCCCCCATTGCTCGGTCTCCCCACACTGACCACCCTCTTCTCTAACCCAGCTGCTCTAGGGGAGATTGCCGGCTTTTATTTTCTATTTTTTCCTGGGCAGTAGATGCCTTTGTCTGGGCTCTGCAATGCTCAGATAAAAGGTGGGCGACCCGGCCAGATGCAGTGTTTATCTTTAACGCTGAGGAGAGATAATTGGTGAGAGGAGGAGAGCTAGGTTGTGACAACTCCTAATTCCCAGTTCCAAGCATCCTACTCCTGTGGTGTCGTCTGTCCCAGGGAACTCGCACTAGTCGTTATGGCTTCGTTTAATGCTCCTCTCTGCCACACTATCACGTTCCCTGGGAGATGGGCACCTCTGGGAAAGGACCTGAAAAGAGACTAGAAAAAGGTTTTGGAAAACAAGGTCTGGTAATATAGGATCCCACCACTGAAGGTTTGGATTCATGGGCAATGTAGAGTTGGATGGAAGCTGAAGTGTCATCAGATTCACAGGACATAATCTGGTAGCCAGTGGACCACATGCAGGCCATAGATCCACTTGGGTCTGTATTTTTAAAACATTTTATTATGGATAATAGCAGACTATGGATAATAAACATATGCAAGAGTACTGAGACTGATATAATGAACCCATACATACCCATCACCCAACTTCAGCACTTATCCATTCAAAGGCAATCTTCCTTCATCTATCCCCCTCTCTCTCCTCACGATTTTGAGGCAAATCTCAGAGATCACGCAATTTCTTCTGTAAATATTTCAATGTAGTACTAAGAGATAAAGACTCTTTCAAATAAAACAATAATAGCAATGCCATTATCACACCTAAAATAATAATTCCTTACCACCAAATATATACTCAATATTCAAACTTCCCCAATTGTCATAATTATTTTTCTTCATCATTGTTGCTGTTCAAATTAGGATCCAAATGAATCTATGCAGTGCATTGTCTCTTTTAATCTGATGTCTCCCCCCCCATCTCTTTTTTTCCTTGCAATTTATTTGTTGTAGAAATCAGATCATTTGTTCTGTAGAATTTTCCACAGTCTGGGTTTTGTTAAATGTATCCCCATGGTGTCATTTAACATGTTCTTCTGCCCCTATATTTCCTGTAAATTGGTTATTAGATATAGAGGCTTGATCAATTAATGCTTGATTTTTTTCTTTCAAGAATAATTCTTAGGCAATATTGTGTAATTCTATCAGGAGTGATGTCTGCTTGTCTGTTTTGTTGTGGTTGTTATATTAGCATCCAGTAATGACCATTGCCTAGATCCATCATTTCATTAAGGATTGCCAAATGTGATATTCTAATTCTATGATTCCCTCTGCATTTATGAGCAGGAATACTTCTCTAAAGAGAGTGTGTCATCAACTATTTGTTTAAACTGAGGTACATTCTGAATGGGAAAGGTAGGATAAATGCTCAATTCTTTCCCTTAATATTGTTCAAAATAATGAGTTGATTCCTTAGCATCCTGGAAAGGTGA
>NW_007727606.1:241865-258565 GCF_000696425.1 Galeopterus variegatus | reverse complement strand
TGCTTGATTTTTTTCTTTCAAGAATAATTCTTAGGCAATATTGTGTAATTCTATCAGGAGTCTGTTTTGTTGTGGTTGTTATATTAGCATCCAGTAATGACCATTGCCTAGATCCATCATTTCATTAAGGATTGTCAAATGTGATATTCTAATTCTATGATTCCCTCTGCATTTATGAGCAGGAATACTTCTCTAAAGAGAATGTGTCATCAACTATTTGTTTAAACTGAGGTACATTCTGAATGGGAAAGGTAGGATAAATGCTCGATTCTTTCCCTTAATATTGTTCAAAATAATGAGTTGATTCCTTAGCATCCTGGAAAGGTGATCAGTAATTTTTTAAAAACATCATTATGAACTCATGGATTTAAATATATTTGGTGTGTTTCAAACCAAGTATGTTTTGATTGCATGGGCATTTTAAAACTAGGAGATTTCATTAAATAAAACCACTGAGCTCTGGCTTCTACTGTGGAAGATTTGGCAAGCTTGAGCCCTTTTCCAGCAAAGCTAGAGCAGGCTTTGACTGAGGGGCACTGCCCCCTTCAGTGGGCATTTATTCTTGCTTTGGTCTGCTCTGATCTATCATCTCCCTGGAACGCGCAGGTGTGAGTTTGTAAACCAGATCCAATCCCACTGTCTCATTTTATAGATGAGAGAACTGACGAAGTTATTTACCTTCCTATGACTAGAAGACACGTCTTCTGCCGCCTGCCAAGAGGAGAATAAAGCAAACAGGAGGGAACCAGCTGGTCTCTGCCTCACCTCCAATTTGAGCTGAGTCAGAGACCTGGGAACACCTCAAGATAACCTTCCTCCTGATCCCCAAACAGGCATTGCAGAGGAAACTTGGAAATATTCCAAACTCCTCTCTCTGCCTTTTGCCTCCCACACCCAGTCAGTCACCTCGCCTGCTAATTAGCCTCTCTGCCTCCATTTCTGTCCCCCTCCAATTCATCTTCCTCACTCACAAAGAAGTTTTCCAAAACATGAGTCTAATCATGTCACTCTCTGGCTTTAAAATCTGTAAGTCCTCATTGCCTTTGGGTTACATCTCAGTCAACCTTCGTGGCTGGGCATACAATGTCCCTCAGGACCTGTGCCTGACCACAGCTACCTCCTTACCTCACTCTGTCCCTGTCAGGATCCTGTTTTCCAGCCAGACTGAATTACCCACTGGGCTCTGTGCACAGTTCTATCCGTATTTTGTCCTTTGTATTTGCTATTTGCTTCTTTAAACACCCACTCTTTCACTGACTGGCTTCCACTTATATAAAGTCCAACTTCAAGCTTCCATCTTCTTAGAAAAACCTTTTTGGGCATGCCTTGACTGTATTCGATGTTCTGCTCTGCACTTCTAGAGCATTCTGTGCTTTCTTTAGGAATAGCACCTTGCCACTGATGGGGTTTTGTTGTTATTGTATTTTATTTTTAAAGTTTTTTTTTTTTTTTTTTTTTTTTTTTTTTTTTTCTATTGTCCCATCCTGGCGGGTGCGGAGGCTTCCAGGGACCTGACCAGGGCTATGTCTGTATGTCCAACACCTATATCGTGTCCCTGGCGCGCACAGTAGGAGGCTCAGTAAGGATGTGGTTAATAAGTGAAACGAGCCCAAAGAGGTGAACGTTCGTGGACTGTTTTGGAGAGAAGGAGGATCCCCCTTCCCTTGTCGGGAAAGAACCTGATGCACATGACAACGCCACAGGAGGCTCACTCGGCAGATGCCACGGACACGCGAGGGCTGTCTGGGCTGCGGTGGCGTCCCGAGCACCCCGCCCGGCGTCTGCAGCCCTGGCCGCGTCGCTCCCAGCCCTGCCTCTGCTCGGCCCTCCACGGCCGTTGCGCGCGTGTGAAGCCCGGCGCCCCGCCACCCCGCCTCCTCCCGCTGGGAGGATAATTAAAGCGCCAAGCGGCGGAGCGGGCGGGCAGTGCTCCCGGGGGCGCATTTCATCGGGGCTGATTAATGAGGCCGGGGAGTTAATGAGGAGAAAGCTAAACGCGGGGAGCTGAGCAGCGGAAGCCCTCTCCCAGGCCCCGGAGGGGGCCCTCCGAAGGCATCTCCCGCCCTCCCTTTTTAGTAGTGGCTTAGCGCAAGCCACGTGGTGTCCCCGGCTGCACGCGCTAGCTCTGGCCCGGGGAGAGGAGCGGTCTGCCTGGCCTCACGAGCCGCGGTGGAGACGTCGGTTCTTCTTCCTCGGTGTGTGCCTTCGCCAGCTGAACAGAAAAAGAACCTGCCCTGCCATCTACGGCGCAACAAAGGACTTCGGGAGACCGTCCCCTTCTTTTTTCTTCCTGGGGAACTTTGAACGTGGATCCCAGACCGCCTGCAGATTTCATTCCAGACCCGAATTATGAACCAGGCCTGCTGCCCTTGCCAACCGAGTAACCTCAGACAAGTTCCTTCGTCCTTTGAGCCTCGGTTTCTGCATCTGTGTATGGGATCCTTACTCTCCCCAAACAAGGCTAATACTTTTTGACAGCTTAGTATGTGCCAGTCACTGCTCTAAGCACGTAGCATGTATATCTCCTGTATTCTTCCCAAGAACATTAGGAAGTAGCCTCTATTATTATCATCTTTATTTCATAGCTAAGGACATTGAGGCAGAAAGCCGTGACATAACTTGCCTGAGGTCACCGGGCTACATGCCTGGGGTGACCCAGCTACTAAGCAGTGGAGCTGGGAATTGAAGTCACACAGGCTGACTCCAGATCTGTGTCCTTAGCAGTAAGGTCTGGTGCTAGTTAAGGTGGTTGTGAGGATCAAAGCATATAACACATGGTAAGGACTTTGGAAACTGCAAAATGCTAAGCAAATGTGAGAAGAAGCCATTATTAATATTATTAATATTGTACATTCCCAGTTTTGAGCCCAGAGTGAACAAGGCAGTGAGGGATGGAGGCCCTGAACAGAGAGAGAAAACAGGCAGTGTGATGGCCTTTCCTGAGTAGTGTCCTTGGGTCCTAATCACGGTGGTAGAGCAGACAATGACCTCCGCCTGACCCCACTCCCCACTCAATGCACTCACCTCTATCTGTGTGCATCTGATGTGATAGACCACGGACATATCAGATAGTGTCTGTCTCCTCACAAGTGGTGGAGAAGTAGGAGCCTCAATTTTAAAGGAGAGAGCATGGCACAAAGGCAGGAGGTTGAGTTTGGACTCAGAAGACTCACATTCCCATATAAATCTGCACTAACCGGGCGTGTGAGCTGAGCAACTTGCTTGACGATTCCGGCCTCATCTGCCAGTTGGAATAACTGCCATCCCTACGTCACAGGACTGCTATAAAATATGAAGTCTTGGATGTGAAAGGATGTTGCAAGTTTATGTTGTGTTTTGTATGTAGAAACAGTGGGAAGGAGAGTCCAGTCACTCCCCCAGGGCACACCAGGGATTTTTAGCAATGGGCAAGAAGGCAAGGAGCCTGAGCTCCCCAATGAAGGTACTTCCCTTCCTCCAGTAATCTGACTTTGGGATCTACAAACCCATATTGATCTCCAGTCAAGATGATTTGAGACCAGAAGCCAATCAGCTCCAACCAAGTCTTGATGAGTTTGAAATGAGCCAATTTCCTCTGGATGAGTTTTCTCTGCTGATTCAGGGAAATTGAGGCTGCCCAGGCCAACTAAAAACAAATCAGTATATCCCCTTTTGTCAGACACCTCCACCCTCCCCACCAACCCAGCTCTTCAGCCCCCAGTCCTCACTAATGCTCCGTACCGGCCCCCTCACTGTGGGGGCCACCAGCACTGGCAAAAGGGGGAGCATCAATAATTTTCTCCAAAGGAGCTTGTGTCTAGAGAAACCGATATTTAACATCCCCATTTACATTGAAAGCGTGATTCTGATTATGAGATGGTAATGAGGGGATTAGCCAGAGGAGAGAGCCCCCTGCCTGCCGCCCCCTCCCATTCTCCTCTCCACCACCCCCACTGTGGGCTTATTCCTGGAGGAGGAGGTGTGGGGGAGGTGTCCGGGCACTCCCACTGGGAGAGCATCAGAGATGCCAGAGCAGGGCAGGGGTCCTCCAAGACCCCACATCAGAGCCCCTTATTCATGTCTGGAATCAATTAACCTTAGAAGGGGTGACGGGTGAGATGTGCGACACCGGGCTCTGGTCCTTCCCATTCCTCTCCGTTAGACTGAACTACTCTCTGATTCTGCCCAGTATTCCGGATCGGCTAGTTTCTTGTGTCGTTCATTGCTTCTGAGGAGGAGGACTGAGATAAAAAGTATGATGAGAGAACTTTTGCTCGGCTCCTGGCTTCTCTGGCTTAACCTCAACCCCATTCCCCTCCCCTAAATTCCCTGCTTCTCTGGAATGGCATCCTTGTTCTCCTCGTCCCAGACCCTGCCTTTTAACTAGGAGGCAGTTTATCTCTGGCTCTTCCTGTGGGGCAAGGGGTGGGGGATGGAAGGAACCCAAAGGGGTCACCCATCCTGTGGCCCTGTTTGTTGATGGACAATTGTGCCCAGACGGGATAATTCAGTGTGTGATTGTGGTCACGCCCCCCCTTTTGTGCCCCTTTCAGAGCCAATCTCCCAGGCCCAGATGGGTTAATCCATAATGCAGACGAGCAAGTAATTGGCTGTCAGCCCGACCCCCTGCACCCCTCCCTATTAGTGCCACTGTCCTAATGAAGCCCAGCTTGGAGAGCCCCCTTCTCAATGAGGTGCCGGCCTCAACCCAGCCAGCCACACATGTGTCTCCGCTGCTCCGCCTGAAGCTTGGCTCCCTTTAGGGACCCCCAGCCCAGCCTCCCCGGGGTGACCCAGCTGCCAGGGCTGCAGTGGCCGGCGGGAGGCTGTGATGGATGGGAGGGAGTTAGTTAATAGAGCCCAAAACACATGGGCCCTGTCTCCACACACATACACATACCCACCCCACTCCGGACACTTTTACAGCTTCCACTGACAGCAGCCCTGGCCTTTTTGAAATAGCTCCATGGAATATTCCCTCCTCCCACCTCCAACTTCAGCAGTGTTGAAATAGGATTTAAATGGGAGCTATGAAGCTGCTTTCTTGGACACTGTCCCAAGACACCCCATCACCACCCTCTGCAGGTTTTGGGCAGAGATGGCTCAAGGTAGGTTAAAACATGAGCCTGTCCTCCAGTGCCTCATCTAATATTTGAATCTTACCAAAAGATTTTCTTCTCCTTAGTTCTTGGACTTCCATCTCTCTCTGGATCATACCTCTCTCCTCGCCCACTTCTGAAGCAATTCTTCAGTGAGAGGAAGCACTAGAACCACGCCCCGTAGACGATGCNCGGCGTCTGCAGCCCTGGCCGCGTCGCTCCCAGCCCTGCCTCTGCTCGGCCCTCCACGGCCGCTGCGCGCGTGTGAAGCCCGGCGCCCCGCCCCCCCGCCTCCTCCCGCTGGGAGGATAATTAAAGCGCCAAGCGGCGGAGCGGGCGGGCAGTGCTCCCGGGGGCGCATTTCATCGGGGCTGATTAATGAGGCCGGGGAGTTAATGAGGAGAAAGCTAAACGCGGGGAGCTGAGCAGCGGAAGCCCTCTCCCAGGCCCCGGAGGGGGCCCTCCGAAGGCATCTCCCGCCCTCCCTTTTTAGTAGTGGCTTAGCGCAAGCCACGTGGTGCCCCCGGCTGCACGCGCTAGCTCTGGCCCGGGGAGAGGAGCGGTCTGCCTGGCCTCACGAGCCGCGGTGGAGACGTCGGTTCTTCTTCCTCGGTGTGTGCCTTCGCCAGCTGAACAGAAAAAGAACCTGCCCTGCCATCTACGGCGCAACAAAGGACTTCGGGAGACCGTCCCCTTCTTTTTTCTTCCTGGGGAACTTTGAACGTGGATCCCAGACCGCCTGCAGATTTCATTCCAGACCCGAATTATGAACCAGGCCTGCTGCCCTTGCCAACCGAGTAACCTCAGACAAGTTCCTTCGTCCTTTGAGCCTCGGTTTCTGCATCTGTGTATGGGATCCTTACTCTCCCCAAACAAGGCTAATACTTTTTGACAGCTTAGTATGTGCCAGTCACTGCTCTAAGCACGTAGCATGTATATCTCCTGTATTCTTCCCAAGAACATTAGGAAGTAGCCTCTATTATTATCATCTTTATTTCATAGCTAAGGACATTGAGGCAGAAAGCCGTGACATAACTTGCCTGAGGTCACCGGGCTACATGCCTGGGGTGACCCAGCTACTAAGCAGTGGAGCTGGGAATTGAAGTCACACAGGCTGACTCCAGATCTGTGTCCTTAGCAGTAAGGTCTGGTGCTAGTTAAGGTGGTTGTGAGGATCAAAGCATATAACACATGGTAAGGACTTTGGAAACTGCAAAATGCTAAGCAAATGTGAGAAGAAGCCATTATTAATATTATTAATATTGTACATTCCCAGTTTTGAGCCCAGAGTGAACAAGGCAGTGAGGGATGGAGGCCCTGAACAGAGAGAGAAAACAGGCAGTGTGATGGCCTTTCCTGAGTAGTGTCCTTGGGTCCTAATCACGGTGGTAGAGCAGACAATGACCTCCGCCTGACCCCACTCCCCACTCAATGCACTCACCTCTATCTGTGTGCATCTGATGTGATAGACCACGGACATATCAGATAGTGTCTGTCTCCTCACAAGTGGTGGAGAAGTAGGAGCCTCAATTTTAAAGGAGAGAGCATGGCACAAAGGCAGGAGGTTGAGTTTGGACTCAGAAGACTCACATTCCCATATAAATCTGCACTAACCGGGCGTGTGAGCTGAGCAACTTGCTTGACGATTCCGGCCTCATCTGCCAGTTGGAATAACTGCCATCCCTACGTCACAGGACTGCTATAAAATATGAAGTCTTGGATGTGAAAGGATGTTGCAAGTTTATGTTGTGTTTTGTATGTAGAAACAGTGGGAAGGAGAGTCCAGTCACTCCCCCAGGGCACACCAGGGATTTTTAGCAATGGGCAAGAAGGCAAGGAGCCTGAGCTCCCCAATGAAGGTACTTCCCTTCCTCCAGTAATCTGACTTTGGGATCTACAAACCCATATTGATCTCCAGTCAAGATGATTTGAGACCAGAAGCCAATCAGCTCCAACCAAGTCTTGATGAGTTTGAAATGAGCCAATTTCCTCTGGATGAGTTTTCTCTGCTGATTCAGGGAAATTGAGGCTGCCCAGGCCAACTAAAAACAAATCAGTATATCCCCTTTTGTCAGACACCTCCACCCTCCCCACCAACCCAGCTCTTCAGCCCCCAGTCCTCACTAATGCTCCGTACCGGCCCCCTCACTGTGGGGGCCACCAGCACTGGCAAAAGGGGGAGCATCAATAATTTTCTCCAAAGGAGCTTGTGTCTAGAGAAACCGATATTTAACATCCCCATTTACATTGAAAGCGTGATTCTGATTATGAGATGGTAATGAGGGGATTAGCCAGAGGAGAGAGCCCCCTGCCTGCCGCCCCCTCCCATTCTCCTCTCCACCACCCCCACTGTGGGCTTATTCCTGGAGGAGGAGGTGTGGGGGAGGTGTCCGGGCACTCCCACTGGGAGAGCATCAGAGATGCCAGAGCAGGGCAGGGGTCCTCCAAGACCCCACATCAGAGCCCCTTATTCATGTCTGGAATCAATTAACCTTAGAAGGGGTGACGGGTGAGATGTGCGACACCGGGCTCTGGTCCTTCCCATTCCTCTCCGTTAGACTGAACTACTCTCTGATTCTGCCCAGTATTCCGGATCGGCTAGTTTCTTGTGTCGTTCATTGCTTCTGAGGAGGAGGACTGAGATAAAAAGTATGATGAGAGAACTTTTGCTCGGCTCCTGGCTTCTCTGGCTTAACCTCAACCCCATTCCCCTCCCCTAAATTCCCTGCTTCTCTGGAATGGCATCCTTGTTCTCCTCGTCCCAGACCCTGCCTTTTAACTAGGAGGCAGTTTATCTCTGGCTCTTCCTGTGGGGCAAGGGGTGGGGGATGGAAGGAACCCAAAGGGGTCACCCATCCTGTGGCCCTGTTTGTTGATGGACAATTGTGCCCAGACGGGATAATTCAGTGTGTGATTGTGGTCACGCCCCCCCTTTTGTGCCCCTTTCAGAGCCAATCTCCCAGGCCCAGATGGGTTAATCCATAATGCAGACGAGCAAGTAATTGGCTGTCAGCCCGACCCCCTGCACCCCTCCCTATTAGTGCCACTGTCCTAATGAAGCCCAGCTTGGAGAGCCCCCTTCTCAATGAGGTGCCGGCCTCAACCCAGCCAGCCACACATGTGTCTCCGCTGCTCCGCCTGAAGCTTGGCTCCCTTTAGGGACCCCCAGCCCAGCCTCCCCGGGGTGACCCAGCTGCCAGGGCTGCAGTGGCCGGCGGGAGGCTGTGATGGATGGGAGGGAGTTAGTTAATAGAGCCCAAAACACATGGGCCCTGTCTCCACACACATACACATACCCACCCCACTCCGGACACTTTTACAGCTTCCACTGACAGCAGCCCTGGCCTTTTTGAAATAGCTCCATGGAATATTCCCTCCTCCCACCTCCAACTTCAGCAGTGTTGAAATAGGATTTAAATGGGAGCTATGAAGCTGCTTTCTTGGACACTGTCCCAAGACACCCCATCACCACCCTCTGCAGGTTTTGGGCAGAGATGGCTCAAGGTAGGTTAAAACATGAGCCTGTCCTCCAGTGCCTCATCTAATATTTGAATCTTACCAAAAGATTTTCTTCTCCTTAGTTCTTGGACTTCCATCTCTCTCTCTGGATCATACCTCTCTCCTCACCCACTTCTGAAGCAATTCTTCAGTGAGAGGAAGCACTAGAACCACGCCCCGTAGACGATGCAGGCATCTGTAGACCAGAGCTGCTCTTGGTTGGAGCTGCCTCGCCTTGCACTGGGTGTCCCCCATCAGGTTTTGAGCTCCCTGTCTCTGGAAGGTAATATTTGAATCTTACCAAAAGATTTTCTTCTCCTTAGTTCTTGGACTTCCATCTCTCTCTGGATCATACCTCTCTCCTCGCCCACTTCTGAAGCAATTCTTCAGTGAGAGGAAGCACTAGAACCACGCCCCGTAGACGATGCAGGCGTCTGTAGACCAGAGCTGCTCTTGGTTGGAGCTGCCTCGCCTTGCACTGGGTGTCCCCCATCAGGTTTTGAGCTCCCTGTCTCTGGAAGTATTAAAGACAAACCTGGATGACATCTGTTTAAAGTGCCATAGAAGAGAGGTTTGGGGAGGATGTTTACAAAGACACCTACCATTCTCTGACTCCCTGCACGTATTTCCATCTCCATTCCCTCCTTCTACCTAATACAAAGAACTCTAGCCTTGCTGACTCTTGTGCCAGACCAACGGGGGACAGGAGATTCTGGCTGCTGCCTGGCCTTGGGCTGCTTTCAAGTGCCTAATGAAGCAGGAGCTCTGTGTCTGTCCTAGGGAGAGCCCCAGACCCATAATCTTCCTGCCCTCCTTCCTCTACTTAACCCTTTATAAATGATAATTTTATATTTTTCCATTATCAATTAACAACATATTTGAAAATGGGGGAACGGTGGAAAAATTGTATTTTATTTGTATTATATTTGCCTTCACCTAATTCAATCATTGCTTATATTTTGGTGTATTTTTTCAATTTTTTAAAAATACGCATGTAGAAAATCATTCAACATAACTAAAATATTTACTGAATTTCTTCTATGTGTCAGGCATAGCACTTATATTTTTTCTACCTGGATCATAGCTCCAGATCCATTCCAGTTTCCTTCACCTTTTCTAATACCAGGGTTATTGCCTTGAAATAGGTAAATCTTCCCATCGTGGAATATTTGGAAATTCTCACTTAGAGATATCTGTCTCTGAGACTATCAAGGTTGGAATCTGTAAGGACCTCCAAAGCCATAGTGAGGAATTCCTTTACGATTAAGACCATAGAGAAGAAACTAAGACCCCATGCTGATCAGTGCATGGCTCAGGGCATGGAGGCAAGTGTCTCTAAGAAAAGTCTAGCACCGTTCTGATTAGATGGCGGAACAACACTAGGTGGTAAAATATCATTCAGAGGTTGCTCCTAGGAGATGCTGAATATTTATGAGCTATGCAGTCAGGACCTAGGAGGTAAGGCTTAAAAAATAAACAGGCAGCAGGACAGGGGTAGGGAAGATAGAAGGGGAGAGAGAGATGAAAGAGAATCCATGGGGAAAGGAGAGGGGCACAGAAATGGAAGGAAGGAAAGAAAGAAAGAGTAGGTTTCCATGACTTGTCGGTATGCCCCTAAGACCTAGTTGCCCCTATAACTAGTCTCTACTCATTGTGTAGATGGGCACTGAGGTCACAATGAGGCTGGGCTTTCCCAGGTTAAACTGTGCTTCTCTGTGGGAGTCCAGAGAGAGCTTGGAGTCATCTTTACTCAAGGAATTGAGCTCAGGAGAAGTCCGTGAGAAGGAGCTGCTTATGGTGTGAGAAACCAAAGATCAGAGGAAGGAGGGACTCCAGGGCAGAGGGATCCCTGCAGATACTAGAGATAGGTCCAGTATTCAAGGTGAATGCAAACTAATCCTATGAACACACACACAAGCACCAAAGAAACACAGACAATAAAGATGCAGTGATGTAAGGTGGAAAATCTTTCACATACGTATTTAACACAAAAGCATTTCCTTCTGAATGGAAATCATTAGAGGCTAGGGAATATTCCTCTTTAATTGAAGAGGGGGATATCCTCTGTAGGATGTAGGGGATTTGAAGATATTAATTGGTCTCTTCCTTTGTGAATTTGATCCTAACCTACAGAGAGAGAAAGAGATGGGGAGGAGAGGGAGAGAAAAGGAGAGAGAGAAGAGAGTTTGAGGCAGAGAGAAATACAGAACAGAGTCCATTTCTGACTTCCCTGAGACTGGAAAGGTGCCAAGAATTACAGAAATTAGCAGAATTATAGAAGTTAGTGTGTACTAAATGAAGGTTGGAAAGAAAAAAAAAAGGAGCAGCAGGTTTAATATAGATAGGTACAAGGGACTAAAGAATTTAGGAGCTAAAAACAGAATGGCAGAAAAAGATCTAGAAGTCTCAGTAGATCACACTCAGCAATGTCATTGTAGAAGTCATTCAGTCATACCTAAGAGTAGAATGTTTGTGCATCAGGGAGGGGTGAGGGGAGTCTTCCTTCTGCTATACTCAGATGCAGGTGTCTCACAGAGATGTGGTATAACTTATTGGTTAAGCATAGAGATGTAGAGTCAGCCTAAGTTTAAATCCTGAATCCTCCATTTACCAGCCAAGCAACTGGGCAAGTTACTTAACCACTCTGTGCCTAAGTCTCATCATCTATAAAATTATACCTAATCTTAAAGCTATTAGGAAATTAAATGAGTGAATACATGTAAAGCACTTAGAGCAGCCCTGGCAATAGTGAGTTCACAATACATGTTATATATATTATAATTCATGTCTTCATTAACATTAAATGAGCACCTACTAGATGCCACACATTATGTTAGGCACCAGGAATACAAAGATGAATAAGATATAGTTCCTACTCTCTAAAGGGAACCTGAAGCTTATGGATAACATAGCCATGGAAGCAAATAGTTAAAACATCATGTATCGAGCTATACAGGAGAGGAATAGACCAAGTGGTCTGGGAGGACCCTGCAGGCTGGGACAGTCAGGAAGACTTCACCGATCAGGTCACTGAAGCTGGATTACCAGGATGAATGGAATTTAGAAGGTGGAGAATGGAGGGCAGAGGGCTTCTCAGGAAGAGGGAATAGCAAGGGCCAAGGCATGGAAGTACAAAGAGTACCACATGGTCAGGAAAATAAAAGGTGTTTGGTGGTGGGATGTAGATGACCAGAGGGATGGGATGGGTTGGGGGGTAACGGAGAAGATCTTGGGAAAGTAGACAGCATCCAGACTATGGTGATACTCGTGTGCCACCTTTGTGGGGTCTCTCCTGCAGGAAGTGGAGGGCCATTATAATTTTTAAGGAGGTGAGTTGCATGACCAGATCTGAACATTAGAGATAAGCATGTAGTTTGGTGTTTGGCACTTAGTAGGTGCTTACTAAATGGAGGTTGAAAAAATATATAGAAACTCCCCATAGTGTAGAGGATGGATTCTCAGTAAGAGACAGAAAGCAGGGAGCTAGGAGGCTTTGCAATAGTCAGGGTGCAAGATGGTGAGAACCCAAACTAAGGCCATGGCTGTGGAGATGGGCAGGAGACACAGAGTTGATAAAATACCTCTCAGAAACTCAATGGAGTGGCATGCTTAGTTTTGGGTTCGGGGTTTAAGGGGAATATGGAGAATTTAGAATAAATCCCAAAGAAAAAAACCCTGTTTACATAACAATAATAAACACTGGAATAAACATAACAAGTGTTCCAGATCTAAATGATGAAAACTTTAAAATTATTAAGGGACATAAAAATTAGGTAGCTGTTTTATCTTCCACAGCCCTGTACTACTGGGCTTACAGGTGGGATAGGTATGTGCCTTGCTCCTCATTGTTAAATCTGAATCATTCTCTCATCCTTCTCCCTAAAAATCTCCCCATCTTTGAATCTGATGTCATAAGACTCTACTACCAGCTCCTGGGGTCATTATATCTCATTCCTTGTAGATTTTAGCTCCAGCTCCACTCTCACCAACTCTTCCCCTGCTCTGACTCTTGATAGTTTTAACACATACATAGATAATCCATCCAATATCCCTGAGGCTCAGTTTCTTGGCCTCCTCTCCTCCCATAATCTTGTTGTCTACTCTGTCTTAGCCATTAATACTTGTGGTCATTGCCTAGTAGACTTTGTCATAAACAATAACTGAGCTTCTCCATGATCTCTATTTCAAGCATTTTCATTTTCAATCACCATCTCCTATTTTTTCCTGTCCATTTCTTATGGTTTTCCAATTCCAACAATTCTTAGACCACACCAAGACAATCCAGATCTCAGTTCCTTTCCATTGAGCTCAACTCCTTTTCACTGTTGCTCCTTCTGTTCATCAACTCATGGCCTCACTCTCCTCCTTACTCAGCTTAAGTTCCCAAGGTCAATCATTAGGATGAGTTTCTTGCATATATCCTCAACTTCCTTACCTGCTTCACTTTTTTGAGCTTGTTTGGCTAACCCACAACCTTTGGCCAATCCAACTCTCCATGTATTCTGCACCTGCACCCAAGGAGCTCAATGTACCCAGAGAAAAATACAAAATCATGCACACTGGTCTCACTTTTAAGTCAAGATCACTCTTTTTTGCAATGGGTTTGCTGCCATAACACAGTTGTCATGAAAACCACTGCTAAATCAAAGTCAAGATGGGAAAGGAAAAGACTCAGGTTAACATCGTCGTCATCAGACATGTAGGTTCAGGCAAGTCCACCACTATGGCCATCTGATTTACAATGTGGTGGGACTGACAAAAGAACCATTGAAAAATCTGAGAAGGAGGCTGCTGAGATGGGAAAGAACTCCTTCAAGTAGGCCTGGG
Organism: Galeopterus variegatus; assembly: GCF_000696425.1. Taxonomy (NCBI): domain Eukaryota; kingdom Metazoa; phylum Chordata; class Mammalia; order Dermoptera; family Cynocephalidae; genus Galeopterus; species Galeopterus variegatus. The sequence goes on along the minus strand of NW_007727606.1, from coordinate 245,162 downwards.
TCTTGGATAAACTAAAACCAAAAGGTGGTATGACCAGTGATATCTCCCCATGGAAATCTGAGACCAGCAAGTATCATGTGATTATCACTGATGCCCCAGGACACAGAGACTTTATCAAAAACATGATTACAGGCACATCTCAGGCTGACTGTGCTGTCCTGATTGTTGCTGCCATTGTTGGTGAGTTTGAAACTGGTATCTCCAAAAATGGGCAGACCCATGAGCATGCTCTTCTGGCTTCCAAAAAACATGATTACAGGCACATCTCAGGCTGACTGTGCTGTCCTGATTGTTGCTGCCATTGTCGGTGAGTTTGAAACTGGTATCTCCAAAAATGGGCAGACCCATGAGCATACTCTTCTGGCTTCCCCACTGGGTGTGAAATAACTGATTGTTGGTATTAACAAGATGAATTCCACTGAGCCACCCTACAGCCAGAAGAGATATGAGGGACTTGTTAAGGAAGTCAGTGCCTACATTAATAAAGTTGGCTGTAACCCCAACACAGTAGCATTTATGTCAGTTTCTGATTGGAATGGTGACAACATGCTGGAACCAAGTGCTAACATGCCTTGGTTCAAAGGATAGAAAGTCATCTGTAAAGATGGCAATGCCACTAACATTAACAAAGCAAATGTATTTCACAGGGCCTAGCCTCCAGAGCCCTGTAGTTTCAGGTTTAGCCTAACCTTTTAAAATTACACATAGAAATGTTAAGCTTGCAAAAGACAGGAAAATTTCCCTGGGCTAAAGTCTCTGTTGTAGATAAAGAATTGTAACACAGCAAAATTGCTGGCTCAAGGACAGATGTCCTTGGTGCAGGTTAACCTACTGATTGAGATGTTAAAAATGTTACTTGATTGTTATGTAAATATGCTAAGGAATTTGCTGTAGGGAAAGAAAGTGTTTGCTAAGAACAAGCTTTTGTTGGTGGACAGACTTAACTTTTTACCAATTGCATTATGGAATGTCACTTTGTTATTTCACTGATGTTACCAGCTTCTATTGTTAAACTATACTTAGCCATAACTCCACCTATGTTCCTTTTCGGTAACTTTCTGGCCTGGAGAATAAATACTGAGAAAGAACCCCAGTTTAGTGTTAATTTTCCAAGGAGGAATGCCTCTCTCTTGAGGTTCCTGGAAATTAACCCCTTTGGGGCTTCTCACTGCTCAGAAGACATGGGCTTTGAGTAATCCTTTGCATGTCCATCACCTTGGGGGAGAGGTGACAGAACCACACTGCTTGGAGAGGCTCTGGATTGCATCTTTCCACCAGCTCATCCAATGGACAAGCCCTTGTGCCTACACCTCCAGGATGTCTACAAAATTGGTGGTGTTGGTACTGTCCCTGTAGGCCAAGTAGAGACTGGTGTCTCAAACCTGGCATGGTGGTCACCTTCGCTCCAGTCAACATTACAACTGAAGTAAAGTCTGTTGAAATGTACCGTGAAGCTTTGAGTGAAGCTCCTCTTGGGGAGAATGTGGGCTTCGATGTTAAGAATGTGTCTGTCAAAGATATTTGCCATGGTAATGTTGCCAGTGACAGCAAAAATGACCCACCAATGGAAGCAGCTGGCTTCACTGCTCAGGTGATTATCCTGAACCAGGCCAAATCAGTGCCAGCTATGCCCCTCTTCTGGACTGTCACACAGCTCACATTGCTTGCAAGTTTGCTGAGCTAGTTTGTTTCCATTAAAAAATACTTCGGCCATGAGATGATCCTTGGAAAAGATGAGGGAAGGATTGATCACCATTCTGATAAGGAGCTGGAAGATGGCCCTAAATTCTTGAAATCTGGTGATGCTGCCATAGTTAATATGGTTCCTGACAAGCTCATGTGTGCTGAGAGCTTCTCTGACTATCCTTCCCTGGGTTATTTTGCTGTTTGTGTTATGAGACAGACTGTTGCTATGGCTGTCATCAGAGCAGTGGACAAGAAGGCTGCTAGGGCTGGCAAGGTCACCAAGTCTGCCCAGAAAGCCCAGAAGGCAAAATGAATATTATCCCTAATTCCTGCCACCACAGTCTTAATCGATGGTGGAAGAACAGTCTCAGAACTGTCTATCTCAATGGGCCACTTAAATTTAATAGCAAAAGACTGGTTATTTAATAGCAAAACACTAATGCATTGTAAAACCTTCAGAAGGAAAGGAGACTGTTTTGTGGATCATTTTAGGTTTTCGTGTGTCAGTTTTAAGTTATTAGTTTTTAAAATCAGTATTTTTTAATGGAAACAACTTGACCAAAAATCTGTCACAGAATTTTGAGAGACATTAAAATAAAGTTTGATGAGAAAAGAAATCATGATCACTAACCTCAAGTAGGCCTTTAATGCTGCTGCTATGGTTTGAATGTGTCCCCCCAAATTCATGTACTGGAAGCTTCATTCCCAATGCAATAGTGTTGGGAGATGGAGCCTAATAAGAGGTGATTGTGTCATGAGGGCAGAGCCCTCGTGAGTGGATCAGTGTAGTTATTGTGAGAGTGGGGTAGTTATCATGAGAGCAGGTGGTTATAAAAGTGAGCCCAGCCCCCGTGCTCTCGGTCTCTTGCTCATTCTTACCTGCATTTCCGCCTTTTATCTTCTGCCATGGGATGATCCTTGCCTGATGATGGGAACATGCTCTTGGATTTTCCAGCTTCCAAAACTGTGAGCCAAATAAACTTCTGATCTTGATAAATTACTCAGTCTGTGGCACTCTGTTATAGCAGCACAAAATGGATAAAGACAGCTGCCTAGCAATTATACTACATTTCTATAGCAGTTAACTGTCTTGCCTTCCTAAGTGACTATGTCAGACACTCTCCTCTCTGCTCAAACTGGCAACAGCTCTTCCCCTAGCCTCACTCTTAGCTCATAACTTTGCTTCCTATTTCACGGAGAATAGAGAAGTGATAAGAAGAGAAATCTCATGGGCTCCCACCACATCTTGCCACCTCCTTATATCTGTGTCTATACACACCCTGCCTTTTGTCCCTGTGACTGTGGATGGACCATCTGTGTCCTAGCTATGTGATCCCAATCACTCATGCACTGCACCCATCATCTCTCTTACTCAAGGGCATTGCTCCACCACCTCTCCCTTCTTTTCTCTATAAGTTTCCCCTCTCAATGACATAATTTTAGTTAGCAGCTAAACATGCATGAAGTTGTTTCTCTCATTTTATTTTTAAAAATTCCTGATCCCACTTTTTTTCAATATCCCCTTATAAATTTCCTTCCGATTTCAGCAAAACTCTAATTCCTTTCCTTCCATTTACTCTCAAATTCATTACAGTCTTATTTTGCTTCCAC
>NW_007727606.1:227083-241855 GCF_000696425.1 Galeopterus variegatus | reverse complement strand
GGGAGCGCGCCGCCACGCTCCCAAGCGGCGCACTGTAGCACGGCGCCACCGGGCCGGCCCCTCAAACCTGCTTTTAATAAGGACTCCAGTGACATCCACATCACTAAATTCAATGGCTAATCACAGTCTACATCCTCATTGTCTTAGTCCATTTGAGCTGCTATCACAAAAATGCCATAGTCTGGGTGGCCTAAACAACAAATATTTTTTTCCCACAGTCTGGAGGCTGGGAAGTCCAAGATCGAGGTGTCAGCAGATTGAGTGGTGAGGGCCTGCTTCCCCGTTCATAGTCTTCTTGATGTGTCCTTCCATGATAGAAGAGGCGAGAGAGCTCTCTGGGTCACTTATCCCATTTATGAGTGTTCCATCCTCATGCCTTAATCACTTCCCTAAGGCCCCACCTCCAAATACCATCACCTCGGGGGTTAGGATTTCAACTAAGAATTTGGGAGGACAGAAACATCCAGTCCAAAACACTAGCTGATCTGACTCCACTTACCTTTGATCACTCCCTCGTTCTTTACATGGTCTCCAGGATATCACTCTCCCAGATTTTCTCTGATCTCTCAGGCCTCTGCTTAGTCTTCTTTATTCTTCTTCTTTACCCCCCTAAATTCTAAATGTTGGAGTAACCGAGTGTCCAGTCCTTGTACTTCATTTTTTCTATCTCCCTTGATGATCTTATCTAGTTCCATGGCTTTATATACCATTTATATGATGAGGAAACTCAAATGTATACCTCTAGCCTAGACAATGCCTCCAAACTTTGAATTAGTTCACCCATCTCCCCATGTGATAGCACCACTTGGATTTCTAACAGGCATTTCAAACTTAACATGCCCCAAACTGAGTTCCTAATATCACCCATTGAATCTGCAATGCCTTTAGGCTTCCCTGCCTCGGGAAAATTTTGTTGGCTCTATTTTCGAAACATATTTTTAGAATCCAGCTACTTGTCATCACTGCTGGTGCCACTTTCACCCTACCCACCATCACTTGTTACTTACCTGTGTATTGCAAAAGCTTTCCAGCTGGTTTCCTTACTTCTACTTTTGTCCCAGTCAGATTAAGTCCTTCCTCTGTTCAAATCTCTCCAATAATTCCCATCTCACTCAAATAAAGGCAAAGCCTTTATTATGTCTTACAAGGTCCTCTGTAATGTCCACCTCCCTGCCCCCCAATTTGACGTCTCTCTCCCTCATTCACTCTGCTCTACTCACTCAGACCTCCCTTCTCTTTCTCCAACTCACTGATTATGCTACTGCCTCAGGGCCTTCACACTGGCTGTGTAGGGCAGCAAAAACTGGTTTCCCTCCACCGTTCTAGCATCTTGGCTAGGCTGCAAATTAAATTGGCATAACACAGATCAACAGGAGAAAAGCCATATTTAATTGTGCACAGAAGCACAGAAGGCCCACAAAATACAAGATTTGAACAAGGGTCAGATGACTGAAGGTTATATGGCATCCTGAGCTGCAGAAAGGAATAGTGGCTTGGGGCTTCTGGGGGGTGTGGTGGTGACAAGTCATGGGAGGATGAGGGTGCATGGTGAATAAAGGTTGTCTTGTTAAGCAGATAAAACATCTCTCGGGTAATAAAATTTACCTGGAGCAGCCCACTTCCTGATACAGACACTTTTACTAATGTACATATCCTTTATAGATATAAATTTCTTTAACAAAAGGACAGCTTTTTAGAGCAGCTCCTGTATGTGCAGTTTCTCAGAATAACCAGCTCAAAATATGCCAAACAAGTATGTTTTGGGGGTGGCATATTCCAGTCTCCTACAGTCACATTGTGGGATGGTGTGTCCTGAGCCCCAAATCTGGAATAACTCTTCCTTAACATAGGCTTATGGTTCATTCCCTCACTTCCTTAGGGTCTTTACTCAAATGTCATTTTCTCAATGAGGCCTTTTTTGGGAACCCCATTTAGATGTTAGCCTCTCCCACTACTCCCAAATAACTCTCATAATTATTTAACTTACTGTATATTTGATTTCTTTATCTTGTTTATTGTCTGTCACCTCCATTAGAATGGAAGCTCCATGAGGGCAGGAATTTTTGTTTATTTTGATAAGTGATTTAGTCCCATTGCCTAAGACAGTGCTTGTACAAGGTAGATGTTCAATAAATATTCATTTAGTGAATAAATAAATACCTTGTTCTTGAAAAGAAAGAATCAGTATGTAAAGATGTGAAATCTCTTAAATTAACCCATAAATTCAACGTAACTCAATAAAACTATCAAAAAGATTTTTCCCTAAGCTTAATAGAAGGATACTTAAGGTCATCTAAAAAAAATTCAAGAATAGTCAGAGAAAGTCTAAACATTAAGAGTAAGGAAGAGAAACTCAGACAGCAAAACATATTATGGATCTATAATAATTGAACAATTAAGCTCTATCATGGGTGTTAATTTACAGATCAACTAACAGAACAGAGATTCCTATTCACATAGTATAAAGCTAGGCGACCATGCCAGTTGTTGGCTCTTTACCTGCTGGTAATCCTGCACTGACTGGGCTGATTGTAAAGATAGGGCTGGGTCTGGAGCTCCCAGACCCCTCAAGCCTGTTCACAGACTGGGTCACAAACCCTTCAGATGCCACGCTGGGTCACCAGACCCCTTCACGCAGGTGTATGAGCTAGGTAACTGGCCAAAAGATCCTTGGAGCCATAGGTTGGAAAGCATGGCTGCACTGGGCAGATGCCCGAGGCCAACACCCACCTACCTGCTTCACCAAACACTCTCTCTCTCTCTCTCTCTCTGTCATCTCTCTCTCTCTGAAGAGAACACAAATAGCAACAAAAGTAAAAAGATACATTGGCGCACATGCACACTAACTCCACACACACAAACAATTTGCTTACAAAGAATGCCGAACCACACCCAACTGGACCCTAGGCAAGGGCCCTGGCCAAACTATTCTATTTTCCCAACAATCCACCCCTTCAGGGTCCTCCTGGTACAATGTACAAATTCAGAATCTACTGCAATGTTCCCTTAACGAGTATAAATGACTCTTACAATCACACATTACACATTCTATCCCAGTCCCAAAAGTCTTAGCTTGTTGCAGCACCAACTCAAAAGTCCAAAGTCTCCTCTGAGACCAAAAGCAAAAGTCCTTCCAGCCGTGAACCTGTAAAGAGTCAAAAACAAGTTTATCTACTTCTAAGATATGGTGCGACAGACACTGGGTACGCATTCCCATTCCAGAAGGGAGGAAAAGAAAGGGAAACAGTCCCCAAACAAACCCAAAACCCAAACAGGGCAAACGTTAAGCACACTGGGGCACCTGGGCCCCTAAAACATTGGGCAACCTCACTCCTACAGCTCCACCAAGTGCAGACCATTGAACTGCCTGGTGCCTGCAGCTTTTCCAGGCTGGTGCTGCACATTGCCAGCAGCCCCATGGTTCTGGGCTCCTGTTGGCAGTCCCGCCATCCTGGCTCCACTGGGCATTTCCTCAGTGGCGGTTCTCTGTGGGGGCTCTGACCCCACTTTTCTGCTCCACATTGCTCCGTAGATGAACTCCACCCCTGCAGCAGGTCTCCACCTGAGTCCCCCAGCTTATTCATACATCTTCTGAAATCTAGGTGGAGGCTGCCACACCTCCACTGCTCTCACATAGTGCTGGCCTGCAAACTTAACACAACGTGAATGCCACCAAGGTTTTTGGCTTTTGCTCTTCGGAGGTGCTGAGGCAGGATTGCTCCAGCCAAAGAAGCTGGGATGCAGGGAGCAGTTTGCCAAGGGTAATGAAACCTCGGGTCTGCCCTCCAGGACAACTCAGTCCTTCTAGGATGGGAGGGGCACTCTCCCAAACTTCTCAAACTTTGGGCACTCATCCAGACTTCTCAAATGCCTGCAGGGCTTTTTTCCCCATTGTCTTGGCTCTTAGCATCTGGCTGCCTCACATCCAAGATAATGTCTTTAGGAAACGGTTTATCTGCTTCACCCTTGCATTTTTCTCCTGCTCTCAGCCTTTACATTCTGGCTTTTGAATTACTTCAATCAGCTTGGCTTACACTGGCTACTCACTCAGTCTCAGGCAGTTCTTTGCAGCATTTGCCCACAGTTCAAACAGCTGCATTCACCCAGTCCATCAAGGAGTGGCTGCCATGCCTCTGTGCACATCCGCGCCATTCTGCAGCCACTGCCTCAGAGACAGGCACGTAGCAACATACTTGAAATTCTGCAGGGGCACCCATCCTCGGGTCATCTGCCCATCTGTATGTGGCACTCTTTTCTCGAGTTTTACGGTACCCGGCCAGCCATCGGGTTTAAGTGGCACCCTTCGAGTCTTTTGCCTTCAGAGAAACACAACATGCATTTACTACATTGTCTCTAAAGCATGTTGCTCCATCCACCCCTAGATCTCCCAGTTGCAGCTGCCAAGGGCTCTCCCTGTTTCTGCTGCTTTACTGTCTCAATTTCTCATGCACAACAGGTCATGCCTGGAGACACACGGTTTTCCCCAACTCACCACTGGGTTGGTCGTCTTCCCTGGTGTGAGAGGCAGGAGTGGCCAGTCACTGCACGTCGTCCACAAGGACATTCATCCATGCTTCCAATGACTCTGCTTTCTGCCACAAATCTCGATCAGTTTGCAGCATTGTGAGCAGCAGCCAGGCTCCGGTCAGCAGAAAAGTGGCCACTGGGCACCACATGCTCAAGGACAGCCAAATTTCCTCCTTCTTCCAAGGGCTTTCGGCTCCTGTACCTGCTCAGAATCCTGTCTCAGACTACGCCAATTGTGGCATAATCCTGCTGATGACGCCAAATTGTGAAGCCAAGGCAAATGTCTTTAATCCTGTTGACTTCACCAATTTGTCTGGCTAGGCTAGGATCTGGCTCTGGCTAAGGCCTGGAATCCTCACAGTGCCAATTGTCTAGCTCTTGATCCTGTTTGTGATGCCAGTTGTAAAGCTAGGTGACCACACCAGTTATCGGCTCTTTTACCTGCTGGTAATCCTGTACCGACTGGGCCGATTGTAAAGCTAGGCTGGGTCTGGAACTCCCAGCCCCCTCAAGCCTGTTCACAGACTGGGTCACAAACCCTTCACACACCAGGCTGGGTCACCAGACCCCTTCACACGGGTCTATGAGCTAGGTAACAGGCCAAAAGGTCCTTGGAGCCATAAGTTGGAAAACATGGTCACATCAGGTGGACGCTTCACCAAACACACACACTCTCTCTCTCTTTCTCTCTCTCTCTCTCCCCATGATGAACACATGAATAGCAACAAAACTAAAAAGATACACTGGCGCACATGCACACCAACTACACACACACACACACACACACACACAATTTGCTTACAAAGAATGCTGAACCACACCCAGCTGGACCCGAGGCAAGGGCCCTGACCAAACTATTCTATTTTCCCAACACATAGGAATTTAGCATGTGAGAAAAGTAACCCTGCAAATTAGTGAAGGAACGGTAAGAACAGTTGATAATCTGTTTCAGGGGAAAAACAGTGTCATTACCTTACTTCTTACACTTTTATAAAATAAATTCTAGATGCATTAAAGACCTAAATGTAAAATATTAAACTGTAGAATTATTAGAAGAAAGCAAGGATTCTATCTTTGTAATCTTGGCATGAGAAAGGCCTTTCTAAGCATGATACAAATGCATAGTTGTAATGGAGTACATCAATACATTTGACTTTATTTTTTAAAATCTGGCAAAATATTTCAAAGTCAAAAGTTAAATGACACACTGGGGGAAAATTGCAACATACATATGAGAAACAAATAATAAGTTTTCCCCAATGACACAGAGGACAAACCATGGAAAATTGTGCAAGTGGCCGATATATATATGAAAATATGTTCAAGTTCACTCTGAATTAAATATATGAGCAGTAAAATAGTAGAATACAGGGCCGGCCCGGTCGTGCACTGCTACAGTGTGCCACTTGGGGGTGTGGCGGCGCTCCCGCCGAGGGTTCAGATCCCACATACCGACCGGTTCCCGCTCACTGGCTGGGCAAGGTGCGGGCGCAGCACCGAGGGTTGCGATCCCGTTGCTGGTCCCGGTCCGGTACGGGCATGACACTGAGGGTCGCGATCCGTTGCCGGACACGAAAAAAGACAAAAAGGAAAAAAAAAATAGTAGAATACATATCTCATTTATTGAATGGTAAAAAATTAAAAATTTTTATAATATTCAGTCATGGTGAGCAAACAGGAGCTCTCATGCACTGTCGTAGGACTGATAATTGTGGCAACATTTTGGAGGAAAATTAGGCAATGCATATGAAAATTTTAAATGCACATAATTCTTATTATGTAATTTTGGGCAATTTACTTAAGTAAGGTCACTTTACTTACCATCCTTTCTGAAGCCTAATTTTCTCACCTGACAAATGGGGATAATAGTACCTACCTCACAGGGTTCTTATGAGCATTCCATAAGAGTACACCTGCAAAGTGCTCAGGTCTGGTTCTTTGTTATCTTTCTCACTATTGATAGCCTGCACATTCAGAACTGTGTCTGGCACTTGGTGAACCTCTGCTGAATGAGTGAATTAATAGAACTCCTCAATAAACATTAGCTATTACTAGCTGTTATTTATCTTTATAATCTGACTTTTAAGAACTCATCCTACAGATATACATATGCACAGAGATATATGTGTAAGATGTTTATTTGCAGCATTGCTTGTAAAAAAAAAAATCCAGAAATGACCTAAATCTCCATAAGTAGGGGACTGATTACAAATCCATGCAATGGAATATTAGGTAGTCAGTAAAGCAAAAAAAATACACGTACCAATATGAAGGATGCCTTAAAAATATTGATGTTAAGGGGCCGGCCCGGTGGCACACTGCTACAGTGCGCCGCTTGGGAAGTGCGGTGGCGCTCCCGCCGAGGGTTCGGATCCCACATACCAACCGGCCGCTCACTGGCTGAGCGAGGTGCGGGAGCAACACTGAGGGTTGCGATCCCGTTGCCGGTCCCGGTCCGGTACGGGCGCGACACTGAGGGTTGCGATCCGTTGCCGGTCACGAAAAAAGACAAAAAGGAAAAAAATATATATATATTGATGTTAAAAAGGGCAAGTTGCAGAACAGTACAAATAACACAGTATGATCATATTTGTGTTTTAAAAAGGATAGAAAAACATATGCTTATATATGCTTTTTATTTTATTTATTTTTTATTTTATTTTTTTAAAGATAACCAATAAGGGAATCTTAACCCTTGACTTGGTGTTGTCAGCACCACGCTCACCCAGTGAGCTAACTGGCCATCCCTATACGGGATCCAAACCCGTGGCCTTGGTGTTATCAGCACCGCACTCTCCTGAGTGAGCCACGGGCCAGCCCATTATATATGCTTTTTAAAAGTCTGGAACGATACACAAGAAACCATCAGAAGCTACCTCAGGCAAGTGGGCCTGGATGATGAAGAAGGATGTAATGATGGGGTGGAGACTTAGATTTTACATCTTATACTTTCTTATACTGCTTGGATATTTTTGTATGAGCATATTGGTATTATAAACACTAGCAAAATAAGACCCCTAGGAGAGCATCAGGAATGAAGGAGAGGGGAAGGGAGGGAGGGAAGACAGGAAAAGAATGTGTACTGAGTTGAATAGTATTCTCCCATACCCCTCCCAGAACTTCAGAATATGATCTTATTTGAAAGTAGGGTTTTTGCAGATGTAATTAGTAAAGTTAAGATGAGATCATACTGGATTAAGGTGGCCCCTAATCCAATGACTAGAGGCCTCATAAGAAGAGATAACAGAGACACAGGGACACACACAGAAGAGGGCCATGTGAAGACAGAGGCAGAGTTTGGAGTGATGCATCCATAAGCCAACGAACACCAAAGATTGCTGGAAACCACCAGAAGCTGGAAGATGCAACGAAGAATCCTCCCCCAGGGACTTCAGAGAGAGCATGGCCAAGCTGACACTTTAATTTCAGACTTCTAGACTGTGAAAGGATGGATTTCTGTTGTTTGAAGCCACCCAGTTTGTGGTATTTTGTTATGGCAGCCGTGGGAGCAGTCCTAATATAAAACGGGAGACAGAGAAGGTTAGAGGGTTTTGAAGGTGCAGTTGTAGAGATTATTTAATCAGGTGTATTCATTAAACATATAAGTATCAAATTTTGTATGCTTGCTCTGTACTTAGTTTTATAAAAGAGACCAAGAATGCTCTTGCTCTCCCTAGCCTTTGTTACATCTATACTGGGATGTGGACATTTCTGCCCAGTTGCTTCCAGATTTCCAGACTTGGTGAAGTGTGTTGCAAAGTGTCTCCCTGCAGGCTCCTCCACTGGAACCCTGTGGGGAAAGGGGTACTCTTGGGGAGGGGGCTCTGGCTTATTAACTCGGTAGGTACAGAGGTTGAGCCAACAAACTCTGGCTCCTGCCGGGGGCAGGCTCCTGCTGTCTGCTTTCCAGCTGGGTGCCTGCTCTTTGCTCTCTGATCCCCCCTCCTGTTTGGTCCTCTGTCCCCTGCTGGCTGGGTCACTGCCCCATGGAATCATCACTCTGAAGCCAGCAGCCCTGCTGAGCCATTCACAGGCATAGCCTAGTGGGGGCGGGGGACAGATGTCAGTTCCTTGTCCCTCCCCCTCCAAACACACACACACACACACACACACATGCTCAATGTGTATTAGTGCCCTGGCAGAGGGAGCGATGGGAGGCTATGGGCTCTGGGGGGATGCAAATGGACTGGGCAGTGTGTGTGTGTGCATTGGGAAAGACAGTGGTAGTAATCACTGTGAGATTGTGGGGGTTGTCCTCAGACTGCCCTCCTGGGCAATTACATGCCAGCAGCTTCATCCACTACCAGCTGGCATGCAGGCTTTGGACCACCAAGAAGCCTCCCCATATGGCCCCCAGCTTGGTCACTGAAAATTCCCAGCCACATTCTCTGACCTACGTGCTGGCACTAGGCCAAGGAGGTTAGCCTGGGTTAGCCTGTTCTCTCCCCCAACACACACACACACACACACACACCCCAGTGTTGGCGGGTGGGGTGGACAGTTTCTTCAGAGGCTCGTGATTCTCAAAACACCATTCCTGTGCAGGGTTTCTGCATTACTCATAGTCACTTCCCTTCCCCATTTTCTATGCTCCTCTTTAAACCAGACCACCAAAAATACCACCCTGGGAAAGAAATATTTCTCTTCCACATCTACCTCATCAACCTCTGGCCCCAGGTCCTTTTCCATGGCTCCACCTGTGAACACACACAGATACACACACACACACTCCTTCCCATCAGATGCCATAACCCTATCAGAACCAACTTACCCCCTAACACCACAAATTCAACTCCCCCCATTCCCCCACCTTGTTACTCTCTCTTCTTTCTGCCAACTCCCCTTCAAAACCTGTTTCCTATATTATCCTTTCCACACTTCAGACTGTGTGTATTACTGGTAAAACCCTGGAGAAGAGGTAGTCTCCTGAGGTGGTACAGGGAGGGGTCCTGAACTCAGCTCTGACACTTTCTTTAGCCTATGTTTGGAGCTCATAAATCAGCTCGATGGATCTCAGATGAAGCCCCTCTATTTGCAGTGCATCTACTCAGTGTACTGTTCACTGTGAGAGTGGAGAGAGATGCGGTGAGTAATCTACCTCCTCCAAGCAAACGGTAGAAGCCAGAGAGTTGTCTTGGTAATTTGGGGTGGGGGTAAGGGGACAAGCGGTGGAGACAAGTAGGAGGCAAACCCCTTCCAGAACTGCCATGGGAATAGCCCAGAGAGAAGCTGGACTTTGAAAGTTACAAGGCCAGTTTTCAGGCTGCCTGTCTGGCCTTAAGTAAAGAAGGGAAGGGGTGGAGAGGACTGCAGAAGAGCTGGCAGGTGTGACCTCTACTGGGCCTTTTCTGTCTACCTCTGCTCCACCCTCCACCAAGCCCAGAGCTTTGGGGACACTGAGGAGGAGGAGGGAACTTATGCTATTGTGGGGAGGTATTTATTCTCCCCTACACCCCAGTTGAGTACACAACTTTCTTTTGGGCTTTAGGTCTGAGTTGATTTAAAAGAAGAGTATTCTAGAGACACTGAGAAGAACTAAGAAAGAAAAAGCGGAGCGATATAAGGAAAGGCAAAGAGAGAAAAAAGTGAGCACTGAGAAAGGGTGAGGTGTAGAATAGGGACAGGAGATTCAGGCCAGCAGAGTCCTGGAGAGGAGGACCCTGGAAAATGGCCCTGCTGTTAGTCCAGCCTCCAAACCCAGACGACAGGGATTAGGAAGCAGCCTTGCCCACGGGCTGAGCCGCCGCCTCCGCTCAGGGAACCCTGAGCAAATACACCCTGATCCCCACATAAAGGGCCAATTAACTGCACCATCTCCAGGAACAAATCTGCTAACAGGGTGACAAGCCCCCAGACGCTGGCGGGCCCTGTGTTTGCAGAGAGACTAGCCAGGAGCAAATCAGGGGATTACTAAGGGCAGGATCCTCATGGTGGGAGGGTTTCCAGCCCTCCCTGCCCCAGAGCAGGGCCTGGTGCCAGGACGCTGGATTTCTGTCCTGGTTCACCCTCTGATGTGATGGAACCTGGGTAACCGCAGTCAACAGGGGTTGGAGCAAAGGGCCTCAGAACCGCAAATCTATCTTGAAGGGTCAGAGCAGATCAAGTTGTCCAATGGCTCCTTACCAGATGGGGAAACTGAGATCCAAAGCAGTGACATCTTGTAATTAACAAATATAGAACTGGAACCCACATCTGGGTTGGTCATTCCTGGAAGGATAGATTTCCAGTGGGGAAAAATGTAATTAAAAGATAATACAAATCTTTCCATGAACTTTTTGAAGACCCCTGGTATACCCCTTGCCATCTCTCTTACCTGAATACCACCTTGCCCTGGAGCAAGGGATAGACATCACATCTCTTAGTATCCTGGTGCTTTAGAATGTGTTGCTAGCCCATCTCCCACCTACCTCAACCCTTCTCAGCCTCGAGGTCTGCTAGGATTTAAGTCTTCTGGGTGGGGATGGGGGTGGTGGCACCAGGGCCCAGTCCTGCACCACCAGCAGATGGGGTGCCGAAAGACTAGCTCCCAGGGCGCTGCCCCCCCGCGAGGCCATTCAGCCCCTTGCCCCCTGCGTATTTCGGGTCTTCCGAAGTCAGGCCCAGAGCTGAAGCGAAGAGGTAGGAAGACCACTGAACACTCGTTAGTTGGAGGCTCCACAGTGAGGCGTGTGGGTTGAGGAAGGAGTCTTGGGACAAGTCCCCCACCCCTTGACGACGCTTCGGGTTCACGAGGGCTCTCTGCCTGAAGTACTCTAATGTCGACTTGTCCACCCTCCCCGGTTCGAAACAGCTCTGTGAGATGTCTCATCACGCAGAGCCTTATGGCTGAGCCAGAACCCCGCCGCTCACTTAGCAGCAGAGCCCTACCTCAGATCGGAACACCCGGTCTCTCTCTTCCAGGGACATCCCAACGCCATCTCCAGTCTAGGAAAGTGTGCACACGTGTGTGTTTGCGGGGGCGGGTAACCGAGACATCTTCAGGTAGAAAGAACCCCAAGAAAGTCAGAAGCAAGCAGGGAGGGGGGGTCATAGTTTGTTGTTGGGTTCCTCCCCCCGCCCCCATAAGGATGACGGTTATCAGATTCGAACAGATTTGCACGAATTTTGCGTCAATCCCTTATCTTCTCTGGCACTTGCTTTTACAGATACCATATTGCTCTCTTTGTCTTTGTCCTAGACTACTTGGCTTCCCTTCAGTCTCCTCAGAAACGTAAAACCATTTAATAAAACATGTCAGGACAGAGTAATGCAAAAGTATGCAAATAAATGCGAATTGCCTGGGTGTCCCTCCAGTTTTATCCGTGTTCTGACTCTCCTGCGGGAACTCCTAGACCAGCGTGTCTGGAGCAGGACTCCTGGGTCTGGGCGTGCCACCCCATCCTCTGGCCTCCTGGCTGCAGACCAGGCGACTAGGAGTTAAAGGGGTGGACCCGCCGTAGAATTTTTCTCTTCCCAGTCTCAACTCCAGCGGCAAACCACCCCAGCCTCCTGCGCTGCCGTCGCTAGGCCCCGGGACTTGGGAGGGAATCGAAGCCAGGACTTCAAGAGCTAAAGGAACGTCTGCTTGCGCTTTGCCTCTGTTTCCCTAAGGGCTGGGAAAGGAGAAGAGAGATTTCTGTTCTAAAGCTGGGCAGAAGCGCAGAGTACAACAAAGCCTCGTCCCTCATCTTGGGTGCTTTCAGAAAGGAGGGAAACTCTCCCGCCGCGTCTAGAGCAGGACGCGGGGAAAGGCGCGCGCGGGGGGCGGTGACTCTAACTTGCACGCTACGCGCCTCTATGGGGGATTGGGGGGGCGGGAGGGTGGAGGGAGGCGGATTAATCCCTTAATTACGCCGTGATCGGCGTGGCACCTGCTTTCCGCCTGCCCAGTTCCCAGGGGACTCCGGCACTGGGGGGTGGAGAGAAGGACCCGGGAAGGAGGCGGGCGCGCGGAGGCACGGGCCGTACCCAGGCGTGCCGGCAGGACAGCGGCACCGTGGCTGCGGCAGCGCGCAGGGGCCGTGGAGGGGCTTACGGCTCCCGGCCCGCGGGTCTCAGACCCAGGGGCTGGGCCCCGAGCCCCCAGCCCCGGCGACAGGCTGGTGGCGCCATGCTGCGCTACCTGCTCAAAACGCTGCTGCAGATGAACTTGTTCGCCGACTCCCTGGCCGGGGACATCACCAACTCCAGCGGGCTGCTCTTCGGCTTCAATTCCTCGCTGGCGACTCTCAACCACAGCCTGCTGCCTCTCGGCGATCCCGCTCTCAATGGTGAGACCCTGTCCCGTGGGGACGTTGGAACCGGGTATAGGGGTGAGGTGAGAGGGCGGCGTGGAGGGGAAGGCGAAGGCGCTTCTAAAGGGAGGTCCAGGACCGAGCGGCACCTCCCAGCTCTCCCCAGGTAGTTGGGGTCACGGGATAACTTGGAGCTTTGATCACCTGAGGGGGGTCTCCCAGGGAGGTCAAGGGCTTGGGAGAAGGCGGCTGAAGAGTTCTTTAATCTCCACCTCCCCAACCGCCCCCCACGCCCACCCCAGGTGAGCATATCCGTGCTGGTGATGGGCAAACTCCGAGCTCAGAAAGGCCCCGGTCCACAGCAGGGAGGGCAGAGCAGGGGGCGCCGTCGCGGGCGGGCCCGGGCCAAACCGAGCCACTGGGTGACCCACCCGGGTAGCCGGCCTTCCGCCAGGACCCGAAGTTTTCCAAGAACTCACTCAGGACGAGGGAGGAAGTCAAAATACTGGATGTGTCTGCTACAGGGGAGACAGGGATGGCATGTGAAGGAAACTTAGAAGTTTGTGTCTCAGCTGTGGGACTCGCAGCCGGCCCACCCCGGCAGAGCTGCTGCGGGCGGCGAAGTCGTTACCGCTAATGACAGTGACTGATAAGTGACTGCGCTCTGCACTATCGCGGTGGGGAGGCAGCCAGCCTGGGGAGAGGCCCCATCGCGCCCCCTGCCGGCCGGGTCCGGAACTCCGCTTTCCGCGACGTCTCTGCGGGTGGTTTCCTTCAGGTGCTCCCCGACCCACATCCCTCCACCTCGACCCACTCCAGTCTAGTAGCAGGTCCTGCGCTGGCGACTCGAAGCTGGCAAGAAAGGAGACCCGGGCAATGTGTGTGTGCTTGTGTGTGGGGTACTCCAGGTGCTGGGGGAGGAGCCCCAGAGCCTCATTAGCATGGCTGTTAGCTATTCATTAGGCTGATGTCTAAGCATCTCCTGAGACCCGGGAATGACAGGAAGAAATTCCAGGGAAAGGGCACCCGCAGCTGTGTCTACAGGAATTAGGGGAAAGGGCCGTCCAGAAGGGTGTAGTATGTACGGAAGGAGTGGGGAGGAAGAGGACGGGGAATGAGCCCAGATTCTCCACTCTCACGACCCTCGTAGATTCCCAGGCGGTCCAGCACATTCGCCGAAACGGCAGAGAGTCAGGCCTCTGCTCGTCTAGCGCTGTCACAGAGGGTTTTCACCAGACATTGTCTCGTTCAAGCTTGAAAATTTAGTGAGTTATGTAGAGAAGGCGTTGATAGTCACATTCTGCCGCTGAGGAAACGAATTTACAGAGAGCGAATGGTATTTCAACGGTCACAAAAGAAGCATGAAGCAAAACCTTGGCAATAACAGATCTAAGTCTGTTTCCATTACACTGAGGGTTATACGAATAGGAAGAAAATACTGGGGCCTGGTGGAATCTCATTCAGCCTGGGCCAAGACAAGGAAGGTAAAGTGTGCTGAGGGGAATAAATGGTAGAATAGCCATATTTATTCCCCAAGTGCTTTATATACTTTGTGATCTTGTGACAACCCTCTCAGTGCTCCCACATTACAGATAAAGAAATTGGGATTCAGAGAAGTTAAATAATTTGCCTAAATTCTTACAGCTAGAAAGTGTCAAAGTCTGAGATTCAGCCCAGGTTGGTTCGGCGCCAACGCATGAGTGTTGCTACAGTGTCGCTCACCGTGGGGTGTGCCCAAATTGGAACTGGGATGGGATGGAGAAGAGATGGATGAGCAGCAGAGATTTCCATTGGGAAGGGAGGAGATTGAGAAAGTTACTCCCTTCCCCTGGTGGAGGAGAAACCGATCTTCTTGTCTCCACCAGTTAAATAAACACCCCAGGACAGCGGCAGCGCACACGCCGACTGGTCCAGCTTTGTCTACACCAGAACTTCTAAGAGGAGGGGGCGGGAAGTGAAACCCAATCCCACACCAGGGCTGGAAGCAAGAGGTCCCTGCGGATTTTGGAACAAGGTGGGAGGGGTGGGGGCG
>NW_007727606.1:206731-226234 GCF_000696425.1 Galeopterus variegatus | reverse complement strand
GGGTGGGGGCGGGGGGGCGGGGCGGAACAGATGCTTGGAGTAGTCCCCTGGTTGGTTAAGGACACCAGATTAAAAGCAAGGCTGCAGCGGCGCCTACTGGCCACCACGGGTTGCAAATCCACTTCGGATGGCTGGATCGGGAGCGGAGGGTATATAACAGGTTCAGGGATCCTGGGTCCCAAATGGTGCGACAGAAGATGAAAGTCTGTAGGCTAAGTGAGAGTCAGGGACAGAATATGCAGATGACCTGGTCCGAGTGAACCAGGGAAGTAGAGGAATCCCTTTTCCAGTGGTTCTTAGCCTTTCTTGGTTACATCAACCAGCAGAACAATCTGTTGAAAACTGCACCTCTCTGGAAAAGGAGCATTACTCACATTTCCCCTGTCATTTGAGAACAACCCCCAGCTACATGTGATTGTCCGGAGTGTGAGTAAGAAGAGCGCTCCATTCGTAGAGTTCAGGTGAAGAACCCCTCCTAGCCTCAGGCCCAGCCCTATCAGCCATGTCTTCACTTTCATGAGGGACCCCAGGCAGGTCCATATTCTCCATTTCACAACCGGGACCATGCAGAGGTGAATGAAGAACGTTTTTTCTCTGGTGCGCCGCGTATGGCTGTTCACTGAGCAAGGACGATCTGCTAACCAGTGCAGGTGGGGCGCTCCATTCGTAGAGTTCAGGTGAAGAACCCCTCCTAGCCTCAGGCCCAGCCCTATCAGCCATGTCTTCACTTTCATGAGGGACCCCAGGCAGGTCCATATTCTCCATTTCACAACCGGGACAATGCAGAGGTGAATGAAGAACGTATTGGCTCTGGTGCGCCGCTTATGGCTGTTCACTGAGCAAGGACGATCTGCTAACCAGTGCAGGTGGGGACTGAAAACCAGTCGGCGAGAGGCACGGTCTACTCGCCAAGCTGTAGCCCAGCCATTCCCTACTTAAACTTGGCAGAAGAAAAGGCGGGGGGTCTTTAGGCCGTCTAGAGAGCCGGCCTAGGAGTTTTCGTCCTGATTCCTCTACTGATCTGCCTGTCTGAAGTCATCTCCTTTCGAGACTAAGAACCTGGGAGCATCTGCCAATAAGGAGATATTGGAGCCTGCAGAGGGAGAGGGTGGGCAAAGGTGGGCAGGCGGGGACTGCGCTCTAGCAGACGAAGCGCGGGCGATGAGACGGCGGTAGGGTTCTCTTTCCCTCTGGAGCCTCAATCTCTCCGCCCGGTTTCCCAGTCTAAATGCTCTGCGTCACCCCCTGCTCCCAGGGTCAAGGGTTGGGCCGGAGGACGCTATGCCGCGCATAGTGGAGCAGCCGCCAGATCTGCTGGTCTCCCGGGGCGAGCCCGCCACGCTGCCCTGCCGCGCTGAAGGCCGTCCTCGACCCAACATCGAGTGGTACAAGAACGGGGCGCGCGTGGCCACTGCGCGCGAGGACCCACGCGCACACCGCCTGCTGCTGCCCAGCGGTGCCCTCTTCTTCCCGCGCATCGTGCACGGGCGCCGTGCGCGGCCGGATGAGGGTGTCTACACTTGTGTGGCCCGCAACTACCTGGGGGCAGCGGCAAGCAGAAACGCCTCGCTGGAAGTGGCAGGTGAGAGTCCCATGGTTGTTAGCTGGCTGCTTTCAGAGCCTGGGGGAGGCGGGAGGGAACCAGGCAATCTGACCCAGACCGGGCCCCAGGGATCTCAGCCCATTCAGCATCTTCCTTTGGGACCGCGAGTTTTGGTTTCTAATGCCCACTCAACCCCTCTCCAAGACAAAACTTTCCTGTGTCCTCATCCGCACATCCTGTTTATTCTCCTGACCTATCCCTCCCTCCCTGCCCCCCTTCCCCACCCTTCTTCAGTCCTCCGGGATGATTTCCGGCAGTCTCCTGGGAACGTGGTGGTGGCAGTGGGGGAGCCAGCAGTAATGGAATGCGTGCCCCCCCGCGGCCACCCGGAGCCCTCCGTGTCCTGGAAGAAGGACAGTGCAAGAGTCAAGGAAGAAGAAGGAAGGATCACGGTGAGGGACGGGGCCATGGCTGGGGACCCCATGAGAGGCAGGACCATAGGCTAGGGGGCCCAGGGCCGCCCGGAGCCCTCCGTGTCCTGGAAGAAGGACAGTGCAAGAGTCAAGGAAGAAGAGGGAAGGATCACGGTGAGGGACGGGGCCATGGCTGGGGACCCCATGAGAGGCAGGACCATAGGCTAGGGGTCCAGGGCCATCTCAAGGAGGAAGGCCTGCATCTAAGCGTCTTGAAGAGGCAGAGAATAATGTCTTGGAGATGACAAGATGGAAGATTTGAGATCAGGGCATCAGCTGACCAGAGACTGAGAGTCAGCTATTGAATGAGGGATAAGGAGGGTAGGTTGACTCCTTATCTGACACATGGGTCAACTTCATTGGTTTTCTTCATTGGCTTGCTGTGAGGATCAAATAAACGTTATATATATGTAAACCATATATACTATATGCTTCACATATACATATATGCACACATACGTATGTGCTTTGATGGCTCTGCAGATCCGTGGAGGGAAGCTGATGATGTCACATACACTCAAGAGTGATGCAGGGACGTATGTGTGCGTGGCCTCCAACATGGCAGGAGAACGGGAGAGTGGGGCAGCTGAACTTGTGGTCCTGGGTAGGCAAAGGGATTTTTTTTTTTAATTTTTAAAAAAGATGACCGGTAGAGGGGTCTTAACCCTTGACTTGGTGTTGTCAGCAACACGCTCTCCCAAGTGAGCAAACAGGCCATCCCTATATAGGGATCCGAACCCGTGGCCTTGGTGTTATCAGCACTGCACTCTCCCAAGTGAGCCACGGGCTGGCCCAGGCAAAGGGATTTTTGGAGTTATGGGAGCAGGTGGCCAGGAGACTAAGTAGATGCACAGACCCCCTGAGTGTTCACTCACTCCCACCCTGTAGAGCGTCCCTCATTCCTGCGCAGACCAGTGAATCAGGTGGTCCTGGCTGATGCCCCTGTGAATTTCCTATGTGAAGTGCAGGGAGATCCCCCGCCTCATCTACACTGGCGCAAGGAGGATGGGGAACTGCCCACAGGCAGGTGAGAAACCCCCTCTTCCTGCCTATAAGGAGACCCAACCAGCTCAAGAGCCTTCCCTGCCCTAGAAAACTGGAAGGCAGACGCCTTCTCACTTGAGGGCACAGAAAAGTCTGTTCCCCAGAGCCTTTGGCCCCTGTCCTATCCAGTCCCCAGTTCTATTCATTGGCTCCCTGCCCTAGAAAACTGGAAGGCAGACGCCTTCTCACTTGAGGGCACAGAAAAGTCTGTTGTTCCCCAGAGCCTTTGGCCCCTGTCCTATCCAGTCCCCAGTTCTATTCATTGGTCCATGAGTTCCAGCTTCTGCCCCTGTTGAATCCTGCCATATCTTTATGTACTATGATCCTGCTGTCTGTCCTGGGGGAGAGAAAAGGGATCTGTAGCTGTGGCCAACCCAGCCTGCGGGTGGGGAGTGGAGCAGGTATGAGATCCGGAGTGACCACAGCCTTTGGATTGGGCACGTGAGTGCTGAAGATGAGGGGACTTATACCTGTGTGGCGGAGAACAGCATGGGCCGCGCTGAAGCATCTGGCTCCCTCAGTGTTCACGGTGAGGGCTCCACCTGGGACTGCCTGCAGCAGGGATGAGATGAAGGAAGGCAGAGGATGGGTCAGAGTGGAGGAGAATAGGGGAGAAAGGATAGAGCAGGAGATGTGGGTGGGTCACCTGAGTCTCCTGGAAGGAGAGAGAGGAGGAGAAAGCTAAACAGCAAGAGATGGACATCTGCTGTGACTTAAGCCAGCCTTGGCTTCTCTCTCTATTCCGTCAGTCTCCCTTCTTAGTACCACTGACTCCCTGTTCCTTTATCTCACCCCCTGCTTCCCAGTCCCACCCCAGTTGGTGACGCAGCCCCAGGACCAGATGGCAGCTCCTGGAGAGAGTGTGGCTTTCCAGTGCGAGACCAAAGGAAACCCCCCACCTGCCATCTTCTGGCAGAAGGAAGGGAGTCAAGTAAGTGGCCATCTCCAAGGCCTTTCCCACCAGTTTTTCTTCTGGGTCACAGCCTCCCTCTCTTCCTCTATATTCTGCAGACGTTCTCTGGGGCTTTTGTTTTACCTTTGGTAGCCTTCCCAGAAACCCCTGAAGGTTATTTGAGAGGATTAAATAAGATCACAAATTTTAAAGGCCTGGGACATGTTGGACACTGTTTTATAAGTGATAATAATATGTTTAGGTAGTAGCAAACAGTCCTGGATGTAATTCCTTGGAGAATCTTTCCATTTTGGAAAATGAAAAGGTTTTTTTTTTCTAATGAAAAATGTTAAAGCCAGAAAGAAGGGGAAATTATTTAACATCTATCACAAAATGTGTTAGAAGACTTGGCTGACTACTTCATTTAATCCTCATAACTATCCTGTAAGTGTCAAATTTAGGGAAATTGGGGCTCAGGAAGGTTAACTAGCTTGCTTAGAGTTTTCCACTAATAAGTCACAGAGTTGGGAAGTGGACTCCAAAATCATTTAATAAAATGTCCTCATTTTTGTGAATAGGTTTAACTATTAAATGAACCTATTAATAAATGTGACCAAGGTCACATCACTGGCTGGGGACAGAGTATGAACTAGAACCTTAGGAATTCTCTGGATTCCAGAGTTGATGGGAATTGGGGAACTCTCCCGCCCAACTGCCTGCCTATTCCCCACCTTGGTTCCTTGCTCTGCCTCCAGGTCCTGCTTTTTGCCAGCCAGACGCTTCAGCCCACAGGGCGCTTCTCAGTCTCTCCAAGAGGCCAGCTCAGCATCACTGGAGTGCAGCATGGGGATGCTGGCTACTATGTGTGCCAGGCTGTCAGTGTGGCTGGCAGCATCCTGGCCAAGGCCATGCTGGAGATAAAAGGAGGTACATGCCCATGGAGATAAGGCTGGACCCACGGCCTGGAAGGAAAGAATGGTTTAAAGGGATCTGTTTCTCTTGGGTTCTATGAAATATGTCTGCAAAGGTAGAACCGTGTTCCTGAGGCATGTCCTTGAAATTTGGACACCAGCAGCAGAAGTCACTAATGGATGGCTGGTCCCAGGCAGAGAGAGTACAGTTGATGATCAAAGCCCCCTTTGATGGAGGGGGAGGTTTGATGAGAAGGTGAAGGAGCGGATGAGGACAAGGGGCTGGTTGCCTGAACATAGGCACCTCCCCTGAGTACTCTAACTTCTTCCTTTTGCAGCCTCCTTGGATGGGATGCCTCCGGTCATCCTCCAGGGACCAGCCAATCAGACGCTGGCACTTGGCTCCTCTGCATGGCTGCCATGCAGAGTGACTGGGAACCCTCAACCCAGTGTCCAGTGGAAGAAGGATGGCCAGTGGCTGCAGGTGGATGACCTCCAGCTCAACCTAATGGCCAATGGCACACTGCACATCACTAAAGTGCAGGTGAGTGTCACCTCTGGGGCCCTACTAACTGAGAATGGCTATCTGGTCCACATTCCCACCTCTAGTAAGTAAGTACCCACTAGGCCTCATATCTGCACTCTGTTGTCTCAGACCCCCTAAAGTGTCCTACATCCTCCCCATCCTTCTGTCACCCCTCCCAGTTTGCCTGTGCTCTACCCTCCCCTACAGGAGATGGATGTGGGTTTCTACAGCTGTGTGGCCAAGAGTTCCATAGGGGAGGCCACCTGGAGTGGCTGGCTCAGGATGCGGGGTGAGTTTTTCCTTCGTTCCCTTGTTTTACCAGCCCCTTTCTCCAAATCTTCTTCAAAGTTAGTCAATACCTCCCCAAACCCAAGGACTAATCTTATCTTCCAAATGTCACGGCCCTAGTGGTGGGAATAAGGAGGACAGAAGTTGTGCCCTTGGGAGGCAGATGTGAGTAGGGGTTAGTATACTATGTCCCCCTCTGACTGTCACCACTGTCACAGCTCCTATGGAAAGAAGGCAGTTTACACTGGGGCCATCCTTTTCCCATCCTTCTACTTAAAGATTATCTTCCACTGCAGAAGACTGGGGAGCATCACCAGACCCCCCTATGGAAACCCGTGTCCCTCCGGGGCCTCCCTCTCAGCCAATGGTCACTGAGATCACCAAGAACAGCATTACCCTGACCTGGAAGCCTAATCTGCAGGCTGGAGCCACAGTCACCTCTTATGTGATAGAAGCCTTCAGGTATGGAGAAAAGTTTCAATGCAAAGCTGGGGAGTTAAAGGGAGGGGACCGTATGTCCTTAGGGTCTTTGCTATTGTGGGGAGGAATTCTCCAGTCCCCTCTTCCAAAGTGAGGAGGTAGTAGTGGTCCATAGAGAATGGATGAGATGGAGTAGACAGGTTGGGGGGTCCTGGCTTAGACAGCCCTGTCACCTCATTCCTGTTGTAGCCAAGCAGCTGGCAACACGTGGCAGACAGTGGCAGATGGTGTGCAGCTGGAGACACACACGGTCAGTGGTTTGCAGCCCAATACCATCTATCTGTTCCTGGTGCGAGCTGTGGGAGCCTGGGGCCTCAGTGAGCCCAGCCCTGTCTCTGAGCCTGTCCGCACGCAGGGTGAGTGAGGTCAGAGTGCCTGGGCTCATGGATATGACATGTGACATGGCAGAGCACCTCCCTCCCCAAAACCATGGCACTGTGGCAGTTCATAGAGTTCTTTCCTGCTATGCTAGGTCTATACCGGTGGCCCAGCCTGGAATAGAAGGCCATGCTTCCCTCTCATTGAAGGAACAAGAGAGGAGGGAGTGAGCACCTCCCTCCCCAAAACCATGGCACTGTGGCAGTTCATAGAGTTCTTTCCTGCTATGCCAGGTCTATACCGGTGGCCCAGCCTGGAATAGAAGGCCATGCTTCCCTCTCATTGAAGGAACAAGAGAGGAGGGAGTGAGAGAAAGGCTTCCCTCTCATTGAAGGAACAAGAGAGGAGGGAGTGAGAGGGTATTCATTCATCTTGGTAGCTCCTCACTTCTGAGCCTTTTACCCATAGATAATATAGATCATTAAGACTAAAAGGGACCTTGGAGGGGTCATTTTGATGTTAGAGATGAGGAACTGAGGACTTTAAAGGATTCATATGTAGTTATGTACAAAGGACACTCATGTTAGCTGGACACCCAAGCCCACCTCTGGAAGCTATTTCCCTGACCAGCCCCCTTCTGATCCTGGGGTGTGCTCTGGAGTACTAAGTAGTACAGTCTACGGGGCGGGACAGAGGTAGGACCTGAGTACACTCTCAGTCATGTCTCCATGCCCCTGATGGCCTCTGCTAAGTGGACTCTTGGGTCAACAGACAGCAACCCATCCAGGCCGGTAGAGGACCCATGGAGAGGCCAGCGGGGACTGGCTGAAGTGGCTGTACATATGCAGGAGCCCATAGTCCTTGGTCCCCGGACCCTGCAGGTTTCCTGGACTGTGAGTATGATATAGGGATAAGGTTAAGGGTAGGGACAGTGATAGGGAACATGGATGAGTACAGGAAAGTGGGAGGTGAGTTGCTGGGGAAGGTGGCATGAGTAGAGAGGGGGCTGGGCCTGGAGGACCTGTATGGCCCCAGCTTCGCCCTTTGGTCACCTTGTCCTGTTTTCTACAGGTGGATGGCCCAGTTGAGCTGGTCCAAGGTTTCCGGGTGTCTTGGAGGGCAGCAGGCCCTGATGGGGGAAGCTGGACAGTGCTGGACCTACAGTCCCCAAACGAGCAAAGTACTGTGTTAAGAGGACTCCCTCCAGGGACCCAAATCCAGGTCAAGGTGCAAGCCCAAGGCCAAGAGGGGCTGGGGTCTGAAAGCCCCCTTGTAACCAGAAGCATTCCTGAGGAGGGTAAGGAGCATCACAGAGCTGATGGGAAGACGTGTGGGAAGCAGGATCGGGGGAGGATGGAAGTTTGCAGGGGGAGCTAGGTGAGTGGGTAGAAAGGAGGGAGCCTCTCAGTTCCCTAAGATGTTAGAACAGGGAGGGGGAGGTCGGGGCAGGAGGGGCAGCTTGCAATGACTGTCTTTCTCACCATACTTCAACCTGGCCCAGCCCCCAGTGGTCCCCCCCAGGGAGTGACAGTGGCCTTGGGGGGTGACGGTAACAGCAGTATCGCTGTGTCCTGGGAACCTCCACTGCCCTCCCAGCAAAACGGAGTCATCACGGAATACCAGGTACAGGGTTTTAGAAGGAACTGGACCGGAGGGCTGGAGGAGCTGGGGGAAGTAGGGGAAGACCTAGGGCTAGGATGTGGGTGGAGGGAACCTAGGGCCGGCTCTGGGTTTGGGGATGAGGTTAGGGGAGAGGTGAGTGGTTCAGAGTGTAGTCTCCAGGTTGCATTAAGCCTGGCTAAGCCCCCTCTACCATTCGGAGACTCAAGTTCCCCTGTGAGGCCGGAATCCCCTCTCTGACTCTAAACCCGGTTCTGGGACTCCCTAGATCTGGTGCCTGGGCAACGAGAGCCGCTTCCACCTCAACCGGTCCGTGGCCGGCGGGGCACGCGCCACGATGCTCCGGGGACTGCTGCCGGGTCTCCTCTACCGGACCCAGGTCGCGGCGGCCACCAGCGCTGGCGTGGGCGTGGCCAGCGCCCCGGTGTTGGTGCAGCTGCGTGAGTCCGGAGGTGGGCGTGGGCGGACCCGGCTGGGAGACTTGCGGGGGGCGGGGATCCTGGGGTAGCTGTGCCTGAGGGGCAGGAATAGCCCCTTCTCGACTCCTGGGTTTCGGGCCGCTCCTCCCCTCACCTCTCCGACCCCCACAGCGTCCCGGCCGGAGCTGGAGCCTGGGCTCGAGGTGGGCCCCGGGCTGGCGGAGCGGCTGGCGAGGGTGCTGCGGGAGCCTGCCTTCCTGGCGGGCAGCGGCGCGGCCTGCGGAGCGCTGCTGCTCGGGCTCTGTGCCGCCCTCTACCGGCGCCGGAGACAGCGCAAAGAGCTCAGCCACTACACGGGTGAGCACCGCGCCGCGGTGGAGCGAGCCTGGAGGGAGCGGGGCGGGCCCGCTGGGGAGGGGCGGGGTCAGGACTAGGGGAAGGGGGACAGGGGTGGCAAGAGGGGGCAGGACCTGGATCTGGGGAGGGGCGCGAGATTTGGCCCTGAGAAGCCCCGAGAAGAAGGCAGGCTTTGCAGCTCAGTCTCAGTAAAGAAGGGGCACGTTATCAGGGGCCGGGGACGGAGGGGCGGGTCCTGCAGGGGGTGTGGCCAGGGTCCCGGGCTGTAAATTTTGAGACCAGCCTGGGTGGAAAGGCGGGGCCCGCTGAAAGGAGGCGACTTGAGTTCTGCTTCTCCCTAGTAAGGGGAGAATCTCTGGAGAGATTCTGAGGTCTCAGAGGTCAGTGGTTTTCAATCTGGGCTACATATAGGATACTTGGGGAGCTTTGGAAAAATGCTGATATCTGAGTCCCATCTCCAGAAATTCATCAGAAATTGGTCCAGGGGGGCCGGCCCGTGGCTCACTCGGGAGAGAGCGGCGCTGGTAGCGCGGAGGCCGCGGGTTCGGATCCTATATAGGGATGGCCGGTGCGCTCACTCGCTGAGCGTTGTGCGGACAACACCGTGCCGAGGGTTGCAATACCCTTACCGGTCAAAAAAGAAAGAAAGAAAGAAAGAAAAAGAAATTGGTCCAGGGGACAGCCTGAGTGGTGGAATTGGGACCAGGGCCAAGGAATGGACAAGCATATGGGTATCTCTGACCCTTCTCCTTTCCCCTCCTCTTCTCCCCGCGGGTTCCTTTTCGGAAGCCTCCTTTGCCTACACACCTGCAGGTAAGCCCTCTCTGCCCCAGTGGGGTTCACATCGCCAGTGCGGCCTCTCCTCTCACTCATTCTCCCCCTCGTCTTCCCCAGTGTCCTTCCCACACTCAGAGGGCCTCTCTGGAGCCAGTTCCAGGTAATTCTCATCTTCTCTCCGGGCCTCACTGCCTCCCGTGATGAGCGTCTCCCCGTCCTAAACACCGTGACTGTCCCAAGACTTGATTCCCGATACCTCCATTACCTTTGCTGGCCGCTTGAGGCTCTCCCTCCCCAGCGTTCACCTGCTCTTCCTCAGGCCACCCATGGGCCTTGGTCCTGCCCCCTACCCATGGCTAGCAGACTCGTGGCCCCACCCATCTCGAAGCCCCTCAGCCCAGGAACCCAGGGGAAGCTGCTGCCCCAGCAATCCTGACCCAGACGACAGATATTACAATGGTGAGGAGTTCTAATTCCCTCAGGGGCACACTTGGCCTCCAGCACACTTCTCTCAACCTAGTGGGGCACACTGAGGGGAGCCAAGGAATCCCAGCCTTCCTGAGGTGGGTCAGTCCTTGGAGAGAATACGAGCTGGGGCACTTCCCTGAGACCTACCTTTAACCTGGTTTGCAATGCAAGGTTCAGGGTGGGAGGAGAAGTTGATCATGTGGGATCTCCTTTTGCCCTCCATTCTCCTGTTGTCCTCTATTTTTCTGTCTCTACCCCCTGGCTTCTCCCTTGGCCTTCCTCTTTCTTCTCCCCAGAAGCAGGAATCTCCCTATACCTGGCTCAGACAGCCCGGGGCACTGTTGCCCCTGGCGAGGGTCCCGTCTACAGCACCATCGACCCAGCTGGGGAGGAGCTGCAGACCTTCCATGGGGGTTTCCCCCAGCACACCTCAGGGGATCCAGGCACCTGGAGCCAGTACGCTCCACCAGAGTGGAGCCAGGGGGAGAGTGGTATGACTGCAATTCCCAATACCCCCATTGTAGCCCTGACCAGAGTATCCCTGACCCTCTGGCATTTCACCTGGCACTTCTTTCTGACATGTCACATCTCTGGCTCTTTCCTGCCCGTTCTCAATGTGCCTCTATACTACTACCCTCAGGAACCAGGGGAGGCAAAGTAAAGCTTCTAGGAAAACCTGTGCAGATGCCCTCTCTGAACTGGCCAGAGGCCCTGCCACCTCCTCCCCCTTCCTGTGAACTGAGCTGCCTAGAGGGGCCTGAGGAGGAGCTGGAGGGCAGGTAAGGACACTCCCTGCTGCAGATGCCCTACATACGTGGACCAGCCCAGCTGAGACGCTGGCAGAGGAAGGGAAGGCCAAGGGGAAGATATGGAAGCTACTTAGTCCTTCCCTCCTCTCCTGCCTCTTTGCCTTCAGCTCAGAGCCAGAAGAGTGGTGCCTGCCAATGCCTGAGAGAAGCCACCTGACCGAGGCCAGCTCCAGTGGAGGATGCCTGGTCACTCCATCCCGTGGGGAAACCCCCTCTCCCACACCCTCCTACGGAGAGCAGTCCACAGCCACTCTCACCCCCTCACCTCCTGACCCTCCCCAGCCCCCCACTGACATTCCCCATCTCCATCAGATGCCCAGGTAGGGAGGTATATAGTACCTTACACATTACACACCCTTGGTACATGTCTATTCGGTGGGCCTCCTGACCCTCCCCAGCCCCCCACTGACATTCCCCATCTCCATCAGATGCCCAGGTAGGGAAGTATATAGTACCTTACACATTACACACCCTTGGTACATGTCTATTCGGTGGGTAAATGGAAGGATGGATGGAAAGATGGATGGATGCGTGGATAGATCTAGGGTACAGAGGTCTCAGGGCCGTGTCAGTGTAGAAGTGTGATTTGGGGAGGAACGTGGAAGCTGACAAGGTCTCTCGCTCCATTCTGACCGACTGTCCACTGGAGTGACTGCAAGCTTTCTGAGGCATTTCAAACATGGCCGTCCTCATGCTTCCCTAGCTTGGGAGGCCTTGTGGGGCAGAGGCTGTGTCTTGTTCATCGGAGCATAGGCTGTGTCTAGCACAGTGACTGGCACATGGTAGGCACTTAGTTTTTCTGGAGGGAACCAATGCTGAGGCCTCATGTCATTGCAGGAGGGTGCCCCTTGGGCCAGGTTCCCCTCTCAGTGTATCCCAGCCCACTCTGAGTGGCCATGAAAGGAGGCCTGATGGCCTGGGTGCTGGCCCCCCAGCCTCCCATCACCTCAGCCCCAGCCCTGTCCCTAGTACATCCAGCAGTACCCCAGGTGAGTCTGTAGAACCCTCAACTCACCATTCCTCCCCGTACCCCCTCCAAAGCTTGTTTCCCCTTCACCCTCAGTCTCCCGTCCTGGCCCTCTCCCTTAGCCATTCCTCTGCCCATCTCCTAATGCTGCAGGGAGAACCCGGCAGGTGCCTGAGGAGATGACGCCCCCACTTCAAGGAGCCCGTGCCCAAATCCGGAAGAAACCCAAGGCTCTTCCCTACAGGAAGGAGCAAAGCCCTGGGGGTGAGGGGACAGTGCACCTGGGAGATGGTGACAGGCAGTGGGGGTGATGGGAAGGAAACCAAAGGTGAGCTCCAGAGGCTGGAGGAGGGAGCACAAGTGAACCCCAATCTTGGGCTGTTCCTGCACAGCCTCCTGGTGCCAGGGAATGGAGGTGGGAGAAGGTGTAGTGTCCAGAGAGGCGGGAGGCTCTGCTGAAAACAGGTCTCTCCCCAGACTTGCCCCCACCACCCTTGCCGCCACCAGATGAAGAGGCAAGCTGGGCCTTAGGGCTGAGAGCAGTGGGCAGCGTGTCTTCCTTGGAGCGAGAGCGCAGTGGGGACAGGAGAGTAGTGCAGGCTGTGCCTCTGGGGGCCCAGCGGGGGCTGCACCTGAATGGTAAGGAGGGCCAGGGCGGGCGGATGGCCACTGCTGCATGAGAAGGTGGGCTTTGGGACTGGATGCTGATAGTGCAGATGGTGCCCAGCTCACCCTTCACCTTCAGTTGGCTCATGCATTTGATCAACATCAGAGACTCACTTGTTTCTCTGTCTCTGAGCAAAACCCCCTGTAGTCCCCAAGTTGTGTCCTTTTCCAGGACTGAAGCCCAGACAGGGAAAGAGTGGGTTCTGGATGCTCTGTCCCCCTTCCCAAGGGTCTGTCTGGTTTCTGAGTGCCTGTAAGGTCAAGGCCATGTGCTGGGCACTCTGCTTCTCCTCAGTCCCCAGGATGGCTGAGCCCTGTGCCTGCCCTTCAGTTTCCTCCCAGAGCTGGGACTGTGGCCGGGGTGGCAAGGTGGGCAAGTGGCAATGTTCTGGGCCCAGCTACCCTTCTCTCTTGTGCTGCAGAAGAGGCCTGGCTCCCATACAGCAGACCAAGCTTCCTGTCCCGGGGCCAGGGCGCCAGCACCTGTTCCACAGCTGGCAGCAACTCTTCAAGGGGCTCCGGCAGCTCTCGGGGCTCTCGGGGCTCTCGGGGGCCTGGACGAAACCGGAGCCAGAGCCGGAACCAAAGGCCAGGACAGAAATGTCGTGAGGTGGGGGCTAAGATCACAGAAAAATGAGAGCAGAGGGCTAAGGAGGGTGATTGAAAACAGGAAGGTAGAAAAGGGCTTGCGGAGGAA
This sequence comes from Galeopterus variegatus, assembly GCF_000696425.1. Classification (NCBI taxonomy): domain Eukaryota; kingdom Metazoa; phylum Chordata; class Mammalia; order Dermoptera; family Cynocephalidae; genus Galeopterus; species Galeopterus variegatus. Next base: position 212,979 of record NW_007727606.1, on the reverse strand, counting down.
TGTCAAAAGGGGGGGACCCAGTGAGTGAAGGAGAAAGGAATAATCTTGTAGAAGAAGTGACAAGGGGTGAGAGAAAGATGACATATAGCAGAGGGGCCTGGGCTCCCGTAGGAGGACTGGATTAGGGGAAAGGCTGGTCCCCTCCTGTGGCCTGTTTGCTCTGGCCCAGGGCTTTACAAAAATAGCCTCTCTCTCTCTCTCTCTCTCTCTCTCTCTCTCTCTCTCTTTCTTTCTCTAGGAACCAAGATGACCCTTGATGAAGCAATGAGAATATGGAGAGTTCCACAGGGAAGGGGGTGGATAGGGGTTTACCTATCCTGGTAAACGAGAGTGGGAGCAAAGAGGAGCAGGGATGTGTCTCTTCCATCCCAGCAATGATGCTTGGGCTTCACGGAGCCCATTGGCTTCCATTGGCTTAGGAGCCAGAGAGCCAGCTCTTCCGCATCTCTGTCTAACTGAGACCAATTTGTAAAAAAAACAAAAAACAATAAAAAAAGGTATGATCAGAGCCCTGGGTTCTCTTTGTCTGGTTTTATGCAGGATGTTGGGAAGAAGGGAGCTGCGAGAGTTGTGTATATCAGTGCACACTGGTAGCTTCTGCTTTCTTTGAACTTCTGACAAAAGCAGTAGATGGGGACAGGTGATAAGAGACACTGACCTGTCCTGCTTCCTGAAGGAGCTGAAGCCCACTGTCCCCAGTCACAACTATAGAGACTTTCCAAATAGTCAATAATGGACACTTGTCCCACCTGCAGAGGAGCAATCCAGGCTCTTTTCAGATCCCTCCTCTGGGCTATATCTGCTCTTCTGTAAGGAAACATGCCCCTTGCAATAAAAATAATTTTTAAAAACTCAAAGAAAGGAGGAGGTTCTGGGGAAAACCCCAGGCAAGGAGGAAGAGCATGTTTTCTCAGACCAGCTGGTTCTCCCAGAGGGTATGTGTAAACAGGCACCTCCTGGCCAGATTGGGCCAGATGTGATCAGTTTGGCTGGCACAGAATTGTTAGGACTATTGGCCATGAAGGCCATAGTCCCCATCACTCCCTCCCCACAGCCTGTCCACTCACCGGTCCCCTGAGGCTTTGCTTCCTCTGCTCAGCGACAGCCCTGGACTCCTGGGTGTGGCACTGGCCTCCATGCCCAGATTCTGACCTTGCCTGCCGCTTGGACCTAAGTGTGTACATATCCCTCTTTCCTTTTCAGTCTGACAAACAGGGTTGGAATGTTTTCAAAAGGAATTTTACCAGGAAGCTAAAAGAAAAACAAAATCCAAAAAAGGAAAAGCAAACAGAGAGGAACGGATGTGTATCCAGAGAACTGATTCCTCCTCTTGAGATCAAGAAAATCCAGCCCAGTCAGGCCTGATTAACACAGCTCAGAAAGCACCCAGTCCCCCGGTCCCACCCCACTCGGCCTCTGAAGTCAGAGTGGCCTCCAGGTAGAGCTGCTGGGTTTGGGAGATTAGCACCTCCTTTCAGGGTCTGCTTTTGAATCAGTCCTCCCTGAAGGTGTCTTCTTGTGATCCTGGTCATGCTCTGTAGCAACCCCCAACTTGTGGATTCTGCCCCTGACCTTTCCCACCATGTGAGGAAGGCACAGACCTGCCTGCTCTCCAGTGGCTTTCTGTGGCTTGGGCCCTGGAAGTCCTGCTCCGAGATCCATGTCTCTGCTTTGTTGTTTTTTTTTTGGAAGGATGTTCACCAGCCAGTCATGACAGGTGTTTCTACCTTTTGTGGAATTTAGCTACTTTGTCTTTTAAGAAACGTCATGTCTCTGCTTTGTTGTTTTTTTTTTGGAAGGATGTTCACCAGCCAGTCATGACAGGTGGTTCTACCTTTTGTGGAATTTAGCTACTTTGTCTTTTAAGAAACGATCGAGGACTGTTCTTTGTGGAGTGGGGCTGGGACCACTGAAAGCAGAAGTTTTCTTCTCAGGGTAAGTTGCCAGGACCAGCAGACCCTGAAACTCCCCCACCTCTCCCTTCTCCAGATTCTGCTTAAAATCCCATGGATGCATGTCATTCTTCCCTAAGTGCAGAACAGAAGTAAGCGACACCCCCCGAGTGTCAATGAATGCTTGATCCCTTCCTAACTCAGGTAACCCTTGTCATGTCTCCAAGTGCCCTCCCCAAAAAGGTGCCCCAGGAAATGATCTCACAGAACTCAAGTCTTTACAGTTTTATAGTATCAAATTCTTTAAGATCATAGTGACAACTTTATGAGGAGGGTGCTTTTGTCCCACACTCCTACAACTCTCTTCCCTCAGCTTCCTTTCTATACCCAGCCTTGAGCACTTTGCCTTGGCACTGAGGTAGGGCCTCACTGCCTTGGTGGCTTCTCTTTAATGCCACTATGCGGGGCGGTTGGGGAGAGCTGAGCTTGCCTCTGGAGCAGTGGCAGGTAGGCTGGAGGGGAGGCTCCAAGAAGCGCTGTCCTCTGCAGCCCTCTCCCACCAGCCTCGGCTGTCCCCCACAAACACACTTCCCATGGTCCCAGTGGGTGGGTGGGGAGAGCAGGAGACAGGGCTTCTCCATAGCCAAAACCACCTGGCTGTGGGGGTGGATGGAGCAGAGGAGAAAGCAATGTCTGGGAGTCAGGTGGGAAGGATGTTCTGCCCCCACTGAGGCTCCAGGTCTGCTTTGCTCTTATTTTGTTTTGCTTTCATTTGTTTTCACAATCCTGGAGGGGGAACTCTCCTGGAGGCAGAGAAACACAGGCCAAGAGCCACACGCCACAGCCAGGCCTCATAGCTGACAGCAGAGGTGGTTCAGATCCTCTTCTCGGCAGTGTCAGGAACACAGTTCAGGAAGAATCTACAGAAGAAATGGAAGGAGAGTGGAGTCATCCCTGCTGGGGAGGAGGAGCCCCCACCTCCACTCCTTATGTCTCCCAGCAGAACCCAGGCTTCTTCCTGGCTCCTCCCCAGGACCCCTCCTGTGAAGATGGCTGCATTAGCCAGGCAGACACTCACCAGCAGCCTTGGGCACAGGACAGCTGAGCTGACTTCTCTGGGAAGGGATCTGAGAGTCAGGGGGCCAGGGAGGGAGCCCCCTTCCCAGCCGCTGGGTGGGGTTCATCTCCACATCCTCCAACCAGTCTGGCCTCCACTCCCACAGGGGCAGGGAGAGGGTGGGGGACAGGAAGAGGTCATCCCGTGGGGAGGGAGGTGATGAGGCATCTGTCGGAGGGTAGAGGTGTCTGTGGGGGGTTGACCCTCAGCCCCTAGGGACCAGCTTTGGGCATACACCCAGCCCTACACATAATCTAGCCCCAACTCAGCCCATCACTCCCAGTGGCCACATCTCTAGAGGCCTGGCCCCTTGGTTTCTTCAGAGAGAATCGCTTGAACTGTTCCCCCCGGCCCAGCTCTGGCCTTCTATACATACTCTCTCTTCACTCTGCCATTCCCTGGGCATCCTCTTCCCCCTCCCCCTCCATTATGGGCACTTCCATCCTGGATAATCCTTGTCCTCTCATTTGTCACAAGCCTGGTTGTTTTTTTAACGGGCGAAGGGTAGAGTTGGGGTTAGTAAGATGGGTAGGGGGATCTGGTAGGGTGTATGGGGCTGGGGACACGGAGATGATGGTCCCACTCTGCTCGAGGAAGGGTTTGGAAGTACAGGACAGAAAAGAGAACTTCCCATAGGGAGGGGACTTGAAACTCTGGATGAGAGTAAATAGCAGAGGCCGTGGAGTAACCGTTCCTGGAGACCCATGTCTGGGGAAGAGGAGGGTGCTGGAGGCAGGGGAACGGACCATGCAATTGGCTGCCTCGAGGCTTTACAAATGGGCAATCTGTCCTTGTTCTGTGGGTGGCCTTGGACAAGTTAATAAACCTATCTAACTTACGGTTTCCTCATCTGGGATAGAAGGGCAAAGAATAGTCCTCATAGAGTTGCTGTTAATATTGAATGTATATAAAGCACTTACAGTAGTGTACCTGGGACATTACTATGGGGTCATTCAATAAAAACTAGCTGTTTTAACGACAAGCATGAAGAAGATGAAGATTAGGAAGCCTTGCCTATTGACTGGGGAGAAAGGAGGTCTTACGAGAACTGTGTCAATTTTAGTGGGTGGGGTGAGGAGTAAGATGGGGTGATCCCGTGTACCTGTGAAGACGCAGTCTGCCTCCCTGGGCTCCAGACCAAAACCAAGGCTATCCACAGCCACGGCCAGAGCTCGGGCAAAGTGGGCATCAGCGAGGAAGGAGCCATCGGAGGAGCTGACAAGACTGGCTCTGGCACTGGGCACGTTGTCCTCAGAGGCTGAGCCCCAACCATTGGCCAAGGAGCCCTCGCTGGGGGTGGGGGTGGGGCAGGGCCGAGGTGGGCACAACAAGACGCCCCTGTCCGACCCCACCCCTCCTCCAGCCCTGCCCATGTCTGCGAGCTCTGAGGCTGCTGGGACGCTGATGTACCCATAGGTGGTGGGGGGTGATGGAGCCCTTGGCATAGGAGAGACGCTGTTCCTAGGAAGAAGCAAAATGGGAGACAAAACGGTTAGGCTGGGGTAGGGTGGCATACGGCAGAAACATTCCAGGTGAGGGGCCAAGCATACTCCTGTAGCACGCTTATCTGGAGTCTTTGGTCATCTCTTAGCCTGCTCACCTGGGGGTCTCTTCGCCCTCACTGAGTTCCAGGCACAGGGCCACCTCCTCAGGGGTCAGCACACTGTCCTGATCCTCCCCCAGGGATGACAGTGAAGAGCTGGACAGGAGACTGGAAGGTGGGCTGGGACTGGAGAGGGAAGAGGTCTGGGGGCTGGGGGGACTGGAGCTAAGGATGGGGGTGGGGGCTTCTGATGGTGGTGGGGCGTAGGAGGGAGCTTGGGGCTCTGCCAAGTGCCTGATGGGGTAAGAGAGTGACAGCAGCACGGTTAGTGCAGGTCCTCACATCCTTGAACACCCCTTCCCGCCCCTGTACAATCCCAGTGCATGCTCACCACACCCCCAACCCTCAGCCCTGCTTCCTGACCCTGGCCCTCTTACTGGGTCTGTTGACTCTGGGTGGGGGTTCCTCGAGGAGAGAGAGGTACTGGAGGAAGAGGGCGAGTGACCGGCTCATTCGAGGAGCTGAGGAGCTGCGGTCCCAGGGCCCGCCGGGCAACCAGAGCTCGGGACACAGCTCCTGGGGAACAATAGCCTGGGTATAAGAATGGCAGAGTCCTTGTTAGCCCCCAAATCCCAGACTTCCTGCCTGCACCCCAGCCCCCTTGGCTTCCTGTCCCCCTACCCCACCCACTCAGACTCCTCAGGGACCAGAGGAGAAACCAGTGCAGGGGCCTGGGCTGGTGCACCCCTATACCCTGCCTCATCCCCTTGCTTCCCTCTCAAGGAGTCCCTCTCACCTGGGCTTTGGGAAAGGTTCTTGGAGCCTCTACTTCCCAATTCCCATGACCAGAGCTCCATGGGGTGGCTGGCCCGGAGCAGCGGGGAGCTGTTGGCTTGGTGCAGCTCTGCAGAGGAAAGGGTTCGTGGCTGGAGGACAAGCCAGGGTGAGCCTTTCAGACCCTAGCCATAGGCTCTATCTTCAGCCTGTTGTTTAATTCAGCTAGTGGCACCCAGAACCCAGAGAAGCGGAAAGAACCTTCTTCAATTTTCCCCCCACCCCCTCAATATGCATCCGGGCAGCTGTGATATGGTGGAAGGAACTGGGCTTAGAGTCAAAAGACCTGCCCTCATGCCTCATGGCCTGGCTCAGCTGTGTGACCTCAGGTAAGTGCATTAATCTTTCTGAGCCTGTTTCACTTTTAAACAACCACTTCAAATGATGATTTGATGATTAGATAAAAACAGATTGGAAAGTTTCTGGCACCCAATAGATACTGTAAAAACAACTTTCCTTTCCTTGACTGTATACATTCCAATCTTCCCGATCTCTATACCCTCACATTTCTACTCTCCTCATGAATTTTGGCTCTTTGAAGACAAATACTCTTTCTTTTTCTTGGATGTATTAATTTCTATTTCTTGGCATTGCAAATATCTCACATGTTTCTGAATATACCTGCCCTGGGAAACTTGAATGTCTTTCTCTTGGGAGGACGGGCTGGACTGTCAAGTTGAGCTGAGCGTGTAAGATAAAAATAGGAAGCTCCAGACAATATTAGGTGTGACAGGAGAGAGTCAGGTGACAGGAAGAGGAACTTCAGAATAGGAAAATGCATTGGTCTCACCTAGGGGGACAATGCCCTGCCCATAGATATTCAGTAATATTTGTTGAATGAATGAGCGAATGCATCAATGAT
>NW_007727606.1:205520-206251 GCF_000696425.1 Galeopterus variegatus | reverse complement strand
CCTGTGAGCCTGCTTCATGGTCAATCCAGAACCCAGAAGGATCTAAGTTTAAGCCAGAGAGGAAACAGGGTAGTAGAAGGAAGAGATTTTCCCAAGACCAGGCTCCGGGAGAACATCAAGCAAAGGAGAAAAGAAACAGCCTTCAGGTGTGTCACATGATCAGAAGCCCAGCTATGAAAGAGTGTCCCTCCTTGGCGGACTAGAGACCAAGCAGGACCTTCAGCGTAGAGCTATCTAGTCACTCTGATCTCAAAGATCTGGGGGTGACCATGGACAGCTTAGAGCAGGGAAGAGACCATGTCTTTGGCATTGACCAGGGCCCCATGTGGGCCCTGGGAATCCATGTACCAGTGGCCAGACTTCATTCACTGGATTGAACACCCACACTATAACTAGACTTCTTCCATCAAAGTTTCCTTTTGTACTTTGGTTGGTTTGGTTTTGATTCATTTCCCTTAGTTTTTGTATGACCTACGGAGTTCTGGGGGCCAACTTCAGAGCTGGTGCTCCAACTCTGCTATCATCTGTTTTGTGTCATCTAGTGCCTGGCTTCTTGCCTAAGCTCAGAAATGTGAGCATGTGTTGGTTGGTGGTTGGAGCAGAAAAGGAAGGGAAAAGGCCACTTTTATCCCAACCCATTTCATTTTCTCTAAGGGACCCTGGTGACAACGGCCTTCTCCCACCTTGCTTGGAGTTCCTTGGATTTTAGTTCCAGTGCATTTTAAATAAAC
>NW_007727606.1:204421-205397 GCF_000696425.1 Galeopterus variegatus | reverse complement strand
GGCCTTCTCCCACCTTGCTTGGAGTTCCTTGGATTTTAGTTCCAGTGCATTTTAAATAAACTATACAGTAAAAATGCTATCAAGTTGAAAGGTCAAATCTCATCAGGCATATCTGAACTGCAATAAATATTTGTTTGAAAGAATGAATGGATGAGGATATTCAGTGTGTGTATCTGGCAAAGTGAGCAGAACTAAGAGCCTGATATAGTGGACAGGAGGCTGGAGAGTGCAGGTGTGAGAATATCAGTAGTGGAGGAAGAGACCCAACTAAGGTCAAATAACAAGAAAAAGGAACAAGCAGCTCAAGGGGTGTCAGGAGCGGGGATGACTAAGACAGACTGCCAGTTTTAGAAGAGGAAGAAACATTAGGCTTTTGGACTAGGTGACAGCAGTAGAACCAATTCCATGGCTCTGGACAAGATCATAGCATGATCTTGTGGCTGCTGCTGAGGTCCTGGGAGCCAGAGGTGGAACATCAAGTGTCCTCTAGCCAAGGGGAGCCACTGCCGTTGATCTATCCTGGGGCAGTGGTGAGATGGGGCTGGGGTGAGGAGAAATCGGGGTGAAGTGAGGTCCTAAACCACAGGTTAGGAAGCCTTGTCTCAGAACTGGAACCCTTCTTACGAATTGGCTGTAAGAAAACCACGCACCTTTTTCTAGTAGTATTAATGTTTTAAGAGGGGCTGTACATTCCATTAAAGTCAGTGTAGTTCTCTATGGGAAGGGTGGGTTTTAAATGAGATTTATTCGCCCTCTTTTTAGCTGGTGTTTCATCACCAGTGAGGATTTATAATGCAATAGTTCTAAGGCAAAGCTGGTGAGAATGCCAGCTTTGCTAATATTTAGAGTTGAAAAATTCTGGATATTGAACAAGCTCTTAATTACTCTTAATCCATCTTTGTCTTAATAAAAGTTGGATTGTATCCACTTTAAAAAAAGAATTGAGGGGCCAGCCCTTTGCTCACTTGGGAGAGTG
>NW_007727606.1:176569-203234 GCF_000696425.1 Galeopterus variegatus | reverse complement strand
AAAAAAAAAAAGAATTGGTTGTAAAACATTTGGTAAGTCTTCCTGATTGGCACAGAAGACTCACGAAGACAGCAGGTAGAACACAGGCCAGAGACAGGAGAAAATAATCAGTGAGAGAAGAGAATTTCCCAAAGGAGCTGCAGAGAGATTCAGCGCTTCAAATTTAAGCTCTGCAGCTTTTTACTTGTGGAATTTTAAACAAGTTATCCAATCATTCTGACCTTCTTTCCCTATCTGTTAAATGAGAGAAATAATACCTAGCCCATCTATTGCGAGGATTAAATGAAATAAAAAAATAAGTAAAGCATCTAGAATGTACTAGTTGCTCAGAAAATGGAGACTATAATAATTTCTCTCTGGAAAATCAAAGTGGGCAGCTGAAAGTCACAAGAAAAATCTGTCCAGAAAGGAAATACCCAGTCCTCTAGTGAGTTGGGAGTCGATGCCCAAGCGGACCTGTGCACAGTGCCCAGGGAGACAAGTTCATGAGCGCCTGAGGCTTCATGCCAGCACTGTCACATTCTGCCAGACCCTAGCATTACTTGTGTGCTAGTCAGCACTTTCATTAGACACACTGTGAGCCTGTGTGGTGTTTCTGTGTCCCCCATGTCTGGCATGCAGTGGTGCTTATTAAATGTTTGCTGAGCTGACTTGACTGCAGAACAGGACTCACTACTGATGTGGCCAGAGAGAAACAAGAGCACAGTGTAAAGAAAAGCTGAGGTGATCACACTCCCGGCTGAGTGCTCTGGTGATAGGGAAAGAGACCCTGTGTCCCCCAGAGAGGAGAACAGAACCTGCGGGGGCTGCAGCCCACACCTGGCTTCGAGGCCAGCACGCCATGTTCCCACAGCTTTCCCACTCCCGGCCCCTCCTCCCACCAGCTTCAGTCTGTCTATCCCCCCATCCTCACCCTGCTTCTTTTTGGCCTTCCAAGCCTCTGCAGGGGCCAGAGACAAGCGTGGAGAAGAGAGTCCCCTGCGGCTGCAGAGACTGTCTGAGCTGGGCCAGGGGCTGGAGAGCCAGGTCAGCGGGGGTGGGAGGCCCCGGACAGCTGGGGCCTGGGGGCTTGGCCGGGCTGGGGGGCTAGAGGGCAGCTCAGCGATGAGGGAGCCATAGAAAGTGCTGGTGTCTGGAAGCAGGGGCACACCAGGGCTTCGGGGGTCCCAGGAGACCACTGTGATAAAAACAACAGGAGGAATTGTGGAAAACACATCCCAGCCCACCTCCCCAGTCTCCACTCCTCGGATCCTTGCCCCCCCTACTAGGCCCTTGCCCCCACTGGGTGTGCTCACAGGAGCTACGACAGTCTAGCGGGTCCCGGTGGTCTCCTCCCAGCCGACTGCTGAGGCTGCTGCTGCTGCTCAGGTCCCGAGAGCCAGAGGTGGAACGCCAAGTGTCTGCCAGCCAGGGGGAGTCACTGTGATCCATCCTGGGGTAGAGGAGGGTAGGGGTGAGGAAGGAGAAACAGGGTGAAGTGAGAACCTAATTGGCCGAGACCCCCAGACCAGAGGGGAGCAGAAGGGGTTGAGGAGATGGTGGTATCAGCTTTATCCTTACTACCACTTTTCAGCCCTTCACAGACTCCTTAAGATCTCTGACCTGATGCCCCAAACTTGGCGCCGCTTTCTTTCCTGGGATCAGGGCAAGTCCCAGTTGCCCAGAGCTGGCAGGTATTCATGGCAGACAACTATGTGTGCTGAGATGAAAAGAACAGATCTGGAACCAGACAAATCTGGTTTGAAAATCCCTAACTGCCACAGCGTTGTATAACCCTAGGCAAGTAAAGTCTGTTAGCCTCTCTAAGCCCCACTTGCCTCATCTGTGAAATGGCAACCAGGAGGCCTTCCATATAAGGCTGATGCTGTGAGTATGCATGAGGAAATGTGAGATCACTCAGAGGCAGGGCAGGAGCTTGCTACATGGATATTGGCATCCCGCTACCTGAGTGATCCTTCGAGAACAGGGATCTGACTAAGGCACTTCTCTGCCTAATACCTTCAGTGGTTCCCCATTCACCAAGATAGAGCCCAGCTGCTTAGCATGGCTAATGGGGCCCTTCTTGGTCTGGTTTCCAGTCCCTAACCTTATCCCGTGCTCTTACCCATCTCACACCCTATGTCCCAGCCAGACCAAATGGCTTGTCTTTCCCTATTGATGTGGCAGTCTATTTCTTACTGCTCCATCTGCCCTTCCACGTCTTACTCTCCGAGTAAATATGGAATCTTCTTTCACCTATGTTTCCCCACCCTGATCCTCTCCATGCATCTTGCATATGCTTCTGCACTGCCAACACCAGATTGTACTCATATGCCACTGTCTCTGCGTAGACTGAGAGTTCCTGGTAGGTGGACACTATTCCAAAGGAATGAATGAACCAAATGATTAGAATCTTCTACAAGGACAAGGGAGAAAGTTCTAGGAGAGCCAGAGAAAGTTCAAGGCAGAGCAGACAAAGCTCAGGAGGTAGCTGGAAGAGAGAAGCCAGTGAGCATAGAAAAACTCAGGAACACACCACCAGCCAGCTTGGAACCTTGTTCTGGGCTGAGAATCTAACAGCAAAATGGCAGCCTAAGGCCTAGAAGTATCTGGCACATAGTAGGTGCTCAATAAATTTCTGAAGAAAGAAGCAGACCTGGTGTGTGAAACCCACGAGAGGGAATCTCACGATATAAAGAGCTGAGAAGATGGGCAGAGACATGAAATGGTTACTTAGTGTAAAATTCAGCCAACAGGAGAAAAAAGGATGTGTTCTTTCTTAGTATTCTGTCTTACAACTGCAGACTTGCTCTGGCAGCCAGATGCTCTTGGAGCAGAAGTACCTACAGGCTGGCCCTGTTTTTGAGAACAATGAGTGAGAATCTATGATGGAGGGGCTGAACGCCCTCTGCTGGAGCTGTGGGTGGATTATGCTGCAGGGATGATCGCTCAGTAGGTGGCTTACTGAACACAAAGGCACTGCTACACAGTACACACTGGGCACACAGAGAAAATTAGACATTAGATCTAGTCATCTCCTGCCAGTTGCTCTTCACCTAGCGAAGTGAGACAGCAGGAGAGTGCAGTGTGCGTGAGTGAAAGGTGGCTGACAAGAGCCCTGGGTTAGGGGTTCAGAAGGCCAGCTACGAGTTGCATAGCCTTTGGTAAGTTTGCTTAAGTTTTACGAGTCTCAGTTTACCCAACTGTCAAGTGGCGCCACAGGAATATCAATGAAAGAGAAATGAACTCTCACTTGGATTTCCGGAGAGATTCCGGTACTAGGGTCCCAAACTGCCTAGTAGTAGGGTATATTAATATTCCACGCAATTCTCCGTCCCAGCTCCACTGTTCCTGGGCCCCCTCTGCCCCCACCCACTCTAGACCTCTCCCCTTTAATCTCTCACCTGTGTTTTAGAATGGCGTCCTTGCTGGTATATCTGTACAGACCTGGGAGAGAGCAGGAGGAAGGCTAAATCCAGAGGTTCCATCACCTGGTCAGAGATCTAACCCCCCTGCAGCGTTCTGGCTGGGCCCAGGGAAGGCCTGTCTGCTTCCCCCCCCTCACCTGGGCCCAGGTGCATTCCAGCTCGGTGCCGGCGGTGGATACACACAGCAGTGCCCAGCAGTAGCAGCCAGAGCACAACAACCCCACTGGCAATGACCTCTGGCCGCCTCAAGGTGGACCTCAGCTGCTCCAGGGTCCAGGGACCATGCTCACTGGGTTCTCGGGCAGCTTGCTCCATGGCCTGCTCTGTATGGGATTTGGAGCTCAGGGAGAGGGGCAGAGAGGGTCTGGTAGGTAAGGGGGAGGAGGTGGAAGTGTGAGGCAGGACAAGGGAGAGAGGAACATGGAAATGGGGGCTGAAGGGTATGGGTGGGGCCTGTGGGCACTGCCCTCACCTAAAAGGAGGCAGACAGGGCTACTGGGCTTCCCAGCCCCAGCACCAGTCACTGCAGCCACTTGCACGCAGTAGGAGCCTGGCATTCGGGCAGCGATCTCCAGCTGGGTCTGTTCACCCACTACAGTCCAGTTGGCTGGGGGCAGTGAGGTGTTGCCCAGGCTCCAGACCTGAGTCACAAGCAAAGGTGAGCAGCTGCCCCAGGCACCATTCCAGCAGCTGAGCCTTTCATATACAGATTAGACTCTAGGTATGTGGTCACCTGCCCTGCCGTCCAGTTGGGAATTGCCTGCCACCCAGCATGCACACACACTTCCTATTCCCCTCTCCACCACAAAGTGAGTGACATTTCTCTCTAGACTGACACAGGAAGGGAAAAAGTAATTAGTCTACTAAAATATGCCTAACACCAATGGTTCTCACACTTTGGCATACTTCAGAATCACCTGGAGAGCTTGCTAAAATATGGATTGCCAGGCCCATTCTGGAGTTTCCGGTTCAGTAGGCCTGGGGAAGCACCTGAGCACTTGCATTCCTAACTGGTTCCCAGTTGATGCTGATGTTGTTGGCTCAGGAGCCACACTTCGAGCACCACTGCCTTAGAGGTTTAGAGTCAGACAAGGCCTGGCTTGATTCCTGTTCTGTTTCCTACACCTGTGACCTTGGCCTTGCTTTCCATGCCTGTAAATTGGGGATAATAATTCAGGGCAGACTGTGAGATGAAATGAGATCAAGAAGGTAAATTGCCTGGCAGGTTCTGGCAGACAGTAGGTCCTTGCTCAATAGAAGTAAGTTTCCTTTGCTTCTCTGCACAGATAGTTTCTCACTGTCTGAGTAAATATGAAATCTTCTTCCACCTATGTTTCCCCACCCTAATCCTCTCCATGTACCTTCTACATGCTTCTGTGCTGCCAACACCAGATTGTACTCATATGCCCTTGCCTCTGCTTTAGTAGAGCAAGGGTATGTGGGACTCCTGGCAAGAGGGATGGCCTGGTCCTATTAGGAAAGGCTGTGTCAGCTTGTGGGGTTACCTGGTAGCCACGGATTACACCATTGTGGTTTTCAGCTGGTGGTGGGATCCAGGTCACAAAGACACTGCCGTTGCCAGGTTTTAGGGTCACCTCCTGGGGTGGGGCACTGGGCACTGGAGGGGAGGAAGAGAGGCTGTAAGGGGTGCTGAGAGAGAGGACTCTAGGGAGAAAAGCTGAAATGGGGGACACAGAGTCAGAGCCCCACCAAGAATAGAAGCTTCTCCTGGTCTGCTGCCTGGCCAATATAGACGGGAGTCCAAGAGTAGGACCCACCATCTCCCCAGACTGGAGTGGGACAGTCCCAGGGACCCCAGACAAGAAGAAGTCTGAGAGTATATTGCTAGGTTCTGGGGGATCTGTCCCAACCTTGTTCTGGCAGTCTCAGGAGCAGCACGTTGCTGTCAGGGCCTCGAGCCCGGCCAGAGGATGGTCTCACTTTGAACTCGTAGTCTCTGCCCCAGTGGAGGCCTCCAAGCTCTGCGCTCTGCCAGCCAGCCAGTAGCGCCTCTGCCCACGGGGCTCCCTGGCTTCCCAGGGCCGTCTGGGCCCTGAACAGGGCCGTGTAAGACTGAGCAGGTGCAGCAGGGCCACTCACCTGGGAGGGAGTAGGAAGGGTGAGGGGTCAGGGAGCTCATGACCAGCCCTTTCCTGAGCTCTCTGCCTTATGTCCTGGGCCTTACCTTCCAGCTGAGCCACACAGCAGGCCCAGGATGGGGGCCCTTTGCAGGGTTTGGGTTCAGCAGAGTCACATTTTCCAACTGAATGCGCACAGCCAGAAGCTCCAGAGGCTCCGTGTAGTCCTGGGGCTCTGTGGGGAACATAGGGCTGGGATGGGGCCTACAGGCTGGAGTGAAGGAATTGAGGAGTGGAACATTCCCTAGCCACAGAGGAACCCAAACTCCAGATCTAGAGTATTCCTATTTCTACTCTAGCATGGGGATCCTCCCAACCACACAGGGCTCCCATCACTCTGACACTGACTCTAGGCTGAACCCCACATACCCTAACCACAGCCCAAAACAGACCACACCACCCTAACTGGAGCCACCCGCCTTGTCCTGGACTTCGGCTGACCCCTGCTCTTACCCTGGACAGACACCCTGGCTGCCCGGCTTTCCCGTTGTCCTGCATTGTTGGCAGCCACACACATATAGGTCCCTGCGTCACTCTTCTCTGCTCTTGCCATCAGCAGGGAACCCCTGGACACCTGTCAGGGCCAGGAATGTTGTAAAGTGTCCCGTGCGGGGAGGGGCTGTGAGGCTGGGGGGAAGCTTGAGGCCTTACTGCCCTCCCTTCCTCAAGTTCTGCCAGGGGATGTGGGGCTGGGGGGTGGGTCTGTCCCTCAGGGTGTGCCCAGTTGTGCCCCGGACAGGATGAATGAAGTATGGGGAAGGGGTCCACTCTTACCGTGTGCCGCCCTGGCTGGAGGGCCAGGGGTTTCCCGTCTTTCCACCATGAGACTGTGGGCTCTGGGTAGCCCCAGGGTGGCCCACACTCCAGAATCACCTGCTCACCCAACACGGCCACCGTGTCATGAGGCTGGATCTGGAAATCCTCCCGGAGGACTGTGGGGTGGGGGGGATGGAGGGTCAACTGGGAGTAGAGCCCAGGCCTCCCCTCCCCAGAGATCTCACCTCGGCATCCCCTACTGCATGGCCCCATTCCACTCTGTCCACCTCCCAGGCCTCCCTTCTAGGGGTCGCCCCAACCCAGACCTCCCTTCTGTCTCCCAGACCAGGCCTCCACTCACAGAGATCCCCTCAAACTTCCCTCAGCTCGGGCATCTCAGCCCAGGTTTGCTGCACTCTGAGCCTCCCCTCCCAGGCCTCACCAGCCACAGACAGCCGGGCACCTCGGCTGACTGCTGTGCCCAGCCGGTTGCTGGCCTCACATGTGTAGACACCCAGGTCTGTGGATAGGGTCTGGTCACTGTGGGCACGTCCCTGGGCAGGGGGTCGCAGCAACAGGAGGGTTCCGTCAGGTAGCAGGTGGTGTAGGTCTGGGGGCACCATGCTCAGCGGCTGTCCATTCAGCAGCCAGCGGATGGTGGGAGGTGGCTGGCCTGTGGCTCGGCAGTTCATCTTGGCGGGGCCAGGGCCCTGGAGCAGCTGGTCCTGGGGGTGGACCAGGATCTGGGGGGGAGAGTCCTGAGCCATGCCTCCTGGAGGGAAAGGAAGGCAGAGCCCGGTCTGACCACCAGCAAGGCTCCTGACTCCCTGCCCCACACTTCATCTGTCTTCTTTGTGTACATGTTTGCCTGAAGGCCTGTACTAGTGAGAGTCGGCTCCCCGACAACAAGCAGGCTGAGAGGGAGAGGGCCGGCGTGCACAGCGTCCAGGCCAGGGCTTGCACAGCTCTCTCTCTGTCTCTCTGTCACACACACACACACACACACACACACACACACACACACACACCATCATCATCATCATCATCATCGTCATTATTATTGTCGTCATCTCTGGTACCCCCACTGCAAAAGGGAAGCAAAGGAGCCATGGAGCCTCTTCTGCCCTGGCCAGGCCTTGGGCCCACGGGCAGGGGTGAGGAGAGAGAGGGCCACACTCACCCATGACGAGCAGAAGCAGGAGAGGCGGGGGCCACTGGGCGCCCAGGAACCTCACTCCTCCAGAACCCATGGCTGCTCTCAGGCCTCTGTCCTTGTCCCAAGCACTTTGTCCTGCTGCTCTGAGCTCACAGCCGAGAGAGAAGGAGGGGCAGGGTGGGGTGGTAGTGGTTATTTATGACCGAGACTCTGCCCCAGGAGGGAAGCAGCTTTGAGGAAACCGATGCTTCCTGCCTGGCCCTCAGAGCCTTGGAGAACTGGGAGGAGACCAGAGGCGAGAAACTCTGACCTGGACCCTTTAGCCAAAACCCCTGACCCTAATTTCAGCTGTGAGGTTTACCTCACGATCTAGTCTGGGATTTCTTAAAGGGAATCCTCACATTAGTCATAGCTCCAACCATACCCTTAATCCTTTAATCCTAAACCTCTATTTAAACCTTATCCTTGAATCCCAATCCTTATCCTTTTGCTTCCAGGCAGCCACCTGCTAGAGGGGAATGGAAACCCAGAGGTGGAGTCTCGGGCACAGCATTAAGAGCTGAGGACAGAGAGGAGTGGGCTGCGGGCTGAGGAAGCTAACTGGAGGGCGGGGTGAGGGTGATCTTCGTTCCATGGTCCACTCCCCAGGGATAGGTGGGACAGGGGGTGGTGAAGGATGGAAGGTACAAAGGACTCCTAGCCTTTGGGAGATTACCACAGAGTGTGTCCATATTCAGCTCAGAGACAGATAAAATAAACTTCTGCGAGACCTGGGGTAGATTGCTTAACCCTGCAGTCAGTTTCCTTACCTGTAAAATGGGAATAATAATAATAATAATAATAATAGCAGTTCTTGAGGGCTACAGTAATAACAAAATAAGATTAAGCATAAAAAACACTTAGCACATACAGTGCCTGACACCTTATAAGTAATCAGTAAAGGTTAGCCAATATTATTTATTTTGAAGTGCATCCAATGCCTGAAACTATCTGAGCATCCTCAGCAGGGATATTTTTCAGTTCCTGGAAAGGTGGTTGGAGTAAATGACCTTTTAAGAATCTTTGCACTCCTGAGATCCCGTGCCTGTGTCTGCAGCAGAGAGGACTTGTGGCTTCAGAGCCTGCAATGTCAGCTCTCACCAATCCCCACCTCTGCCCTCACAACCTAGAGAGAGGCCACTCTCCCCTTTCAGAGCCCAGCTCTTGTTTACAGGTCTCTTCCTTCCAAATCTGGAATCTCAGCCATTTCCTGGAGCTGTTCCCGAAAGGCCAAGGCCAGACTCTGGGGCTCAGGAGAAGAGCGTCCAGCCTTTGTTCCCAATTGTTCCTGGCCAGCTTCTCTGCAGGGCCCCTAACCCAGCTGACTCTCTCCCTTCCTCCCCCTTCCCAGCCTGGCTTTGGTGGCAGCCACAGCTTGTTGAGCAGAAGGCCTCCTTCACTCCTCCTCCTTCCCTCGAGCCCAGACCAAGACTGATGAAGACAGAATCAGAGCAAGAGAACTCCATGCTCGCTACAAACTGGGGGCTTCCATGGAGTAAAGAACACATGGAGTGAAAGTAACAGAGTGACAGAGCTGGAAGGATGGGAAGGAGCGGCAGAGAATAGTTTGGGATTACAGAAGTGGAGGTGCTGAAGGTGGTGACAAAGTCCATGGCTTGAGTGCGTGTGTGTGTGTGGCAGGCAGAGTGAAGTAGGTTTACGTCATCAGGGATCTGTGGGGCCAGAGGGAAGAAGGGGATGTTCACATGGACAGCGAAGTCAGCTGAGGATGAGACAGGGAAGGATGTGGAGGGGTGGGTGGGCTTACTGCATATACAACCAACCTGGATTTCCCAGGCACAGAGCCTCGGCAGTGTCTGACCCCTGACTGCCTGCTCCCCACGAATGCTGCTGTCAGCAGACCTCCTTTAGTCTCTTCTGCTTCTCCACTGGACGTGGGGAGACTAACCAAGTTCTCTGCTAACTTGGTTCTCTCCAAACTCTCATCTTTGTTCCAAGATGCCAACTTGATTTTTCTCAAATCTCCACAATCCAAAAAGATGGTGTAAGTTTCCTTCAGAGGAAAAGAAGTCAAACCTCAAAGGAATTTGGATCTGTCACTAGCCCTACCTAGCTGAATGAGCATGGACAGCTGAGAAGCAAGGAAAGGTGCAGTGCTGCACTCCAGGGACAGGTCCCCAGAGGCCAAGCAGCCTGAGAAAGGGCACTTGCTCACAGCCACGTGCTCATGCCCAAAGGTCACCTTAGCTCAACCTTGCCCCACTCCCAGACTGGAGAGCCAAATGCTAAGAACTGAAGGGGATTGGAGGGTCCAGTTACTCTGAGCTGTTCCTGTAGGACAAGAAGACTTCTCCTCACCCAGCCCAAGCACCCTGGGCACCCAGGGATACATGGAGTGATGGCCAAGGGGACTTCCTAACAGTGAGGTATGTCTGGATGGCTCCCAGACACCACAGTGCTCGTTTCCAGCAACCTGGTCCATCAGCATCCTGATGGTCTCATTTCCACAAAGCAGGGAAGAGCCAGCTGCATGAGTCATGGGGATGATGTGACCTTCTGGGAGCCGCCTCCAGTTGCTATTTCAGGGAAGCGCTGCTCTGGGGCTCTGGTGGTGTGCAGGCCCAGTAAGTAGTTTAAATAGGACCTTCCTTCTGCCCTAGTTCTAGTGTTCTGTGTCTTTGTAACTCCTATTTAGTCGCTTGTAAGAGTGAGGAGAGAGGAGAAGGACCAGATGGCCTTCTGAGTGACCCTCCAGAGGAAACATCTTTTCACCTCTGGCTCCTGGCTCCTCTGAAGATGCAGCCAGGGGGTCCTGCTGGCCAAACTGGTAGAGTAAAAGGGATGAACTCAGGTGGGACTTGAAATCAGTTGAACTTAGGTTGAGATCTGCTTCTACCTCTTATTGGCAGAGAGACCTTTAATAAGTTCCATAACCTCTCTGAGACCCACTTTCCTCATCTGTAAAACATCTGCATTAGCTTTATGGATAGTGGATGAAGTGCTTTGAAAACACTCAGTATGTGTTACTTTTCCCTTGAGTGTTCTGGGAACAGCATATCCCTCTCCCTGACCAACACAGCCACAGCCAGTCCCAACCATGCCTAGCCACTATTTTTGGCCATAAGATCTCACCCTGTCTTTCTTCTTGTTTCTGGTTCCCCCCCACCCTTTGCTTGAGTCTGCTCCATCCCAATCTCCCTATTCTCATCTTTGTTCCAAAATGCCAGTAACTGGAGGGAAACTGAGTCAAGGGAGGAGACAGTAAAAACCTCCTCCAGCTGGCTGGAAAAATTGCTCTGATGCCATTTTACCAGCACAACTTCTGTTCCCTAGTTCTTGGTCCCATCAACATCATGGATAATTTCAAGGTGTCTGGGACCTGAAATCACATCTAATACTCTCAATCCCACATTTTCTGGACTTTCTTAACACCAGTGACTGTGGGTCATACCTCATTATGGATTGAACTACGTCTCCCCAACAGTTTTATGTGTTAGAGGCTTGGTCCCCACTGTGACAGCATTAAGAGGGTGGGAAGTCCTATTATGGTAATTGAGTGATGGGTTCTTGAAGAGGATGATTAGATTGTAGGACCTTGTCATAGAGAATGGGTTAATAATGGTGGTCAGGGGTGTGGTTTGGGCCGAGGGCTTTAAATGGAGAGCACATGGGAAGTTCTCTCTCTCTCTGCTCCACCATCTCACAATGCCATCACTGAAGTCACCACCAAAGAAAGCCTTCACCAGATGTGTTCCCTGGACTTTGGACTTCCAGCCACTGAAACTGTAAGTAATACATTTTGTTTTCTTATAAATTGCCCAGTTCCAGGTATATTCTTATAAGCAACAGAAATGGACTAATACTCACCTAGACCAAACATTGCCCAATTGGAGATTTCAAAGGCTGCAGATGTCAATATTTAACCATCTTCTCACATGTCCAGGAAGAAGGGGATGTCAGTTACTGTACTTTGTGCTCAGCCTGTCAGTGCCCCCAAACTGAAGACCACCAGGAGCACACCTGTTGTTGAATGAGTTGGGCTTATTACTCCATGCAGCTAGAAGACAGTGCAGGCAGGGGCACCATGGAGTGTCAGTAATAGGGGTGTTAGAAAGAACCTATTATAGGATTTGGGCTTTGAGTGGGTGATTTTGAGGAAGGTTCAAGGAACCAAGGCTTCGCACTAAATTGGGTGCTGTCAGGAAGAAAAGACATTCAATGATTCGTTGTCAAAGAGTGTCTTTAGTAATTTTCTTATGTAGTGTACCAAGTGGTTCTCTTTCTTCTTTTATTATGAACAGTACTGCTCTGAATCTTTATTTTATATATCTCCTAGTATATCTCCTATAGTATATACTCGTTTAAGAATTTCTCTAGGGGGCTGGCCTGGTGGCGCGCTGCTACAGTGCGCCGCTTGGGAGCATGGCGGCGCTCCCGCCGAGGGTTCGGATCCCACATACAGACCGGTTCCCGCTCACTGGCTGAGCGAGGTGTGGGAGCGACACCGAGGGTTGCGATCCCATTGCCGGTCCCGGTCCGGTACGGGCGTGACACTGAGGGTTGCAATCCGTTGCCGGACACGAAAAAAGACAAAAAGGAAAAAAAAAAAAAGAATTTCTCTAGGGAGTAAACCAAGGAGTAGAATTTCTGCGTCTTGGAGCATACAAATATTCAACTTTAGATGTTATTGGCAAGTTGTTTTCCAAATCAATTGTACCCATGTCCTTGAGCCACATCGTCAGAACAGTTGGTGGACTTCTTAATTTTTGCTAATCTAGTACGTAAAACAATATTTTACAGTTTTCTTAATTTGCATTTGCCTGGTTAAAAAATAATGAAGCTGAGCACTTGGAGGGCATTATACTTCGAACCTCTCCTTGCACACCCATGTTTTGTTAAACATATTGTTAGCTAATTTGTTAAACCTTGTGTTGCAGATTATTTGCAAAGATAGCTGCAGTGATCCCTACCATTCTGTATGCTGTTCCTTTGCAATGCCAGTTTTCCCTCTTGGCAAGAAGAAAACCTATTTCCCAACCCCTCGAAGCTGGGCTGGCCTTGTGAATTGCTTTGACCAACAGAATATAGTGTGAGTGATGTGAAACTTCCAAGTCTAAGCCTTCAGAGGCTTTGCAGCTTCTGCTTTTGTTCTCTTGAAGCATTGCTCTGAGAAGCCACGTAGAGCAGAGGTGAACTATTGTAGCTGAGGACTCCTAAAGCTACCAGCCAACAGACAACATCAATCATCAGACATGTGAGTGTCTTAGGCATCAGCTCCAGTTCAAGTGGATAGATGGTATAGACATGTAAATGACCCCATGCAGCACCAGCAAATGAATCACCTACCTGAGTCCAACCCAAATCACTGACACAAAGAACTGCAAAGAAGTAAAATGGCTATTGTTTTCAGTCAGTCAATTATG
The DNA here is from genome assembly GCF_000696425.1 of Galeopterus variegatus. Classification (NCBI taxonomy): domain Eukaryota; kingdom Metazoa; phylum Chordata; class Mammalia; order Dermoptera; family Cynocephalidae; genus Galeopterus; species Galeopterus variegatus. The sequence continues at coordinate 190,354 of NW_007727606.1, read as the reverse complement.
AGGTGGTTTGTTACAGAGCAATAAAGAACTGAGATATCCTGATATTATGTCTAACAGTTTGTAAATTCTTTTATGTTCTATGCAGAAAATCATATAATCTAAAAATAATGGCAGTTTTTTTTTAAATTTTTAATCTTTATACCGTTTTCTCTTTTTCTTGCTTTATCAGTACAGTGTTGAATACAAGGATGGTGAATATCTTTATTTACTTTTTCATTTAAAAAGGAATACTTCCAATGTTTTACCATTAAGAATGATGTGTTGTTGAGTTTTGTACATACCATTTATCAGGTTTTAAAAGTTTCCTTTTATTTCTACTTCATTAAGAGCTTTTAATGCTGATTAGTATTAAATTCTACAAATGCTTTTTCTTTTTTTGACATCTATTGAGATAGTTTGTCTCTTTTAATCAGTTAGTGTGGAAACTGATGTTTATAAATTTTCTTGCATTCCTGGCATAAAGTTTAGTCATGATAGATACCCCTCTTATACATTCTTGGATTCACTTGCTTGTATTTTGTTTAGAACATTTTACAACTATGTTCATGAGATTGACCTGTAATTTTTTCCCTCAGACTTTCTTTGTCTCGTTTTGATGTCGGGGTTCCACCAGCATCATAGGATAAGTTCAGGAGTATGTGCTCTTTTTCTATCTCTGGAAGAGTGTATATAAGATGGAAATTATATGTCCCTAGAATGTTTGGTGGAACTAGACCCTAACACCATTTAAACTGATGTTTTCTTTATAGAAAATTTTGAATGTCTTTTTCTGACTCAATTTCTTTCATGGTTACAAGATTATTTAGGCTCTTTAATTCTTTTTGAGTCAATTTTGATAAAATAAAAATTTTTTTTCCTTTTTGTCTTTTTTCGTGACCGACAACGGATCGCAACCCTCAGTGTCGCGCCCGTACCGGACCGGGACCGGCAACGGGATCGCAACCCTCGGTGTTGCTCCCGCACCTCGCTCAGCCAGTGAGCGGCCGGTCTGTACGTGGGATCCGAACCCTCGGCGGGAGCTCCACCGCGCTTCCCAAGCGGCGCACTGTAGCAGTGCGCCACCAGGCCGGCCTTGATAAAATAAATTTTTCTAGAAATTTTTTGCCTTGCCTAAGTTTTCAGATTAATTTTTTTCATATTGTCTTCTATCTTTTTCTTCCACACTTGATCAGTAGTTATTTTCTTCTCTTGTTTTCATAGTATCATTCATATGTATTTTCTCTCTTTTTTCCTTGAAAAATCTCACCAGAGATTAACTTTTCAAATAATCTTTTCAGAGAACTAACATTTGGTTTGTTGATCATCTCTACTATGTTTTTCTTTTTCTATCACACTAATTTCTACTATCTCTGTTATTTCCTTTACTTTAATTACTTTCTTTGGCTTTGTTTGGTTGTTCCTTTACCAACATTTTAAGTTGAAAGCTTTGCTCTTTAATTTGCAGGCTTTCTCCTTCTTTAATATAAGTGCTGAAGGACATAAACTTTTCTCTTCGTGGCATTTTTGCTGCATCTTACAAGTTTTGATACATAATATTTTATTATGATTTAGATTTAAGTTTTAAAATTTCTGTCATGATTTCTTTTTGACACATGAATTATTTAAAAGTGTGTTTTAGAATATACAAGTAAATGGAATTTTATTTAATTTTTTAGTTATTGACTTATTTAATTTATGGCCAGAGAATGTAGTCTGTATGGTATCAATTCTTCACATTTACTGAGCCTTACTTTATGTCCTAGCATATGGTCAACTTTTGGAAAATGTGGTATGTGTTCTTCAGAAGAATATGTATTCTTTAAATGGTGTAGATTTTCATATATTTTCAAAAAACCAAGCTTGTATATTGGGCTGTTTAAATCTTATGATTTACTATCTTTTTGAGACTGTTTGATAAATTGGTAATTAAGAGAGGTGTGTTGAGACCTTCCACTGGAAAAGTAGATTTCGTAGATTTCTCTCTGTAATGCTATCAATTTTTACTTCAGATATTTTGAAGCTAATTAATTGGATGCACACATTCATTTTCAATATGTTTTTGGTGAAATAAGTCTTTTAATATTATATATCTTCTGTAGCAGACACTGTTGAGGCACTACTTATAACTCCTCAGAATTTACCTTGACACTGAAGGCTGCTTCCTATGAATACCTGCAACTGTGTTTGGACAACATATTTGGCTCACACCCAGGGCAAGCTGGAAGTGCTGGCAAGCTCCTTAGAGACCCAGAAGAAGCCCTAAACTAATGATGGATGGAGAGTTGGTGGGTCAACACCCCTGCTTCCTTGCTATTCAATTTGGATTATCCTAAAGTCTGTTTAACGCTATCTCCCAAGGGTCCCCATAGGATTGAGCTCCAGTTTCCCGGTGTTAACCGGTTTGATAGCATATCCTTTACTGGCTTCAATCTCTTTTCTAATTCACTTCCCTATTATCTTGCTGGTGTTTTCTGAAATAAATTATTTGTGCTCAACTTCAATTTGAGATCAACTTCGATTTATTCCTGATAATAAGGGTGGCCATTACGTTTGATTGGAATACTTTTTGAGAGTTAAAAGGCATACTAGTAATAATAATGCTAGGATAATAGGAGTAAGCCAGGACTGTCTCTGGCAATGAAAATGTAAGGTCTTACTAACTTACCTTACTAATTATGCTTTTTGTCCTAAAGTTCATTTGTTTTATGTTAATAGTTACCCTACCTTCCTTTTATATTTGCATGGTATATCTTTTTTCATTACTTTACTTTCAACCTTTTCAAATCTTTGTTTTGGTTGTATTTCATTTAAATAGCATATGTCTGAATTTTTTTAAATGCAATCTGACAGATCTCTGTATTTTAACTGGTGAATTTAGGCCATTCATGATTTATTCTTGTTTCTGCTGTCTAATTTTTGGCTTTCTATTGTCGCACTTTTTCTAGGTCTCTTTTTTCCTCTTTTTTTTTTTTAATGGATTGAATTTGTGTTTGTTCCCTTATTCTATTTCCTTCTTCATTGGTTTGAAACCTATACCTTCTTCTTTTTTTTTTTTTTTTTGTTTCTGCTGTCTAATTTTTGGCTTTCTATTGTCGCACTTTTTCTAGGTCTCTTTTTTCCTCTTTTTTTTTTTTAATGGATTGAATTTGTGTTTGTTCCCTTATTCTATTTCCTTCTTCATTGGTTTGAAACCTATACCTTCTTCTTTTTTTTTTTTTTTTGGACCAGTAAGGGGATCGCAACCCTTGGCATGGTGTGGTTTGCACCACGCTCAGCCAGTGAGCGCACCAGCCATCCCTATATAGGATCTGAACCTGCAGCCTCAGTGCTAGCAGCACCACACTCACCTGAGTGAGCCACGGGGCTGGCCCAAACCTATACATTCGTATTCTATTGTTTTAGTGGTTACCCTCATAATTTCCTCCTGAATACTTAATAAAATCTGAAGATAATATTGTGACCACTTCCCTCTCCCCAAAGAATTCAAGAAACTTGTAATAGTTTAATTCTGATAATTCCCCTAACTTACATCCTATTATTTTCTTGTATTTTAATTGTCAGAATTTGAAAAACACAAATAGATATTATTATTATTAGCATTTAGATTAATTAGTCTACTACCTATTTACTAATTTACTTGCTTACCATTCTTTCTTGCATTTTGAACCTGTCTTTTGAAATAATTTTTCTTCTTCCAATGTCTTTCAGTAGTTCCTTTACCATTTATGGTAAACTCTCAGGTTTGTTCATCTGATAATATCTTTATTTTATCCTCATATTTGAAAGTTTGTTTTGCTAGATACAATACTCTGTTACTAATTATTTTTTCTCATCACTTTGAAGATATTATTTCATTTTCCAATGATTCTAGTATTTTGATGTCTAAATGTAGAAGCTCCATTTCTTTCTCTCTGCTTTTAAGATTTTCTCTCCATCTTTGATGTACTCTAGTTTTACTACATTATGCAGGTGTGAATTTTTTTTATATATATCTTGTAAACCTTCCTGTAGGCGTATATTTATGTCTGTTTTGACTTATAGAAAATTTTTATTTGTTAAACTCTTAAAATATGGCCTGTCCTACATTCCCTTCTCTCCTTTGAGCTCTTGATTGAATGTGTTACACTGTTTCATTCTACATACCATATCCCTTAACCTCTCTTTTTCATATTTTTCATTTCCTTGTCTCTCTGTGCCTTATTCTGAATAATTTCTTCAGACCCATCTTCCAATTAACCCTCTCTTCAGCTGTATTTAATGCACCGCTTTACCATTTCATTCACATTTTTATTTCAATAAATTATATTTTTATTTATAAAACTTCTATTTTTGCCCCTTTCCAAATTTGGTCACTTTTGATTGTCTCTTGTTGCTTGTTCATTTTTGCAATTTTTTGTCTTTTTTTAAAGCATTCCATAATTATTTTATATCTGACAATTTCAATATTTCAAGGCTTTGGGGGTTTATATTCATTGCTTTTTCTACCTGCTGACTCTCATTCGTGGTGATTTGTTCCATACTTTGTTTAACGACCTTTTATTGTTAACTGATCTTTGGTTGGTCTTCACCTCTGAAAATTTTAAGTGCTTTTCTCCAGGGAGGATTTGCATTTTTATTTGTTGGGAGCCTGGGATGCTACCAACTGGGGGCCCTTTTCTAGATACCAACTTAATCCAGGAGTCTCAGGTTCAGTCGTCCCAACCTTGCTATTAGCCCAAATCTAGTCTTCCTTTACAGTGCTAATATAAACATTTGTCCCTGGGTAATCCCACATTTTGTGAGTGCTAAATACTCTGGGCTCACCATACTTTTTTTTTGAAGATGAGTAAGTAAGGGGGTCTTAACCCTTGACTTGGTGTTGTCAGCACCAGGCTCTCTGAAGTGAGCCAACTGGCCGTCCCTATATAGGAATCCGAACCAATGGCCTTGGTGTTATCAGCACCACACTCTCCCAAGTGAGCCACGGGCTGGCCCTCTTACCATACTTTTTAATTGTATTGTTTTTTTTCTCACCCCTTGGAAATCTTCCCCATCTCTCTAAGGTCAACAATGCAAAACAAATATAGTTTAAGCAGGACCTAGTTGTTTTGAAACAGGAGGAACTCTCAATTGAGCATCTAGTCTCAATTATCTAATCTCAGGTATTTAGCAGAAGTTCCACGTCAATAACTTTTCACCTACAGCAATCCGACTTTAACCCCCACTACACGACTGAAACTATTTATGCCAAGGTGATCAATGATCCCTTGTTGCCAAATTTAAAGTGCGCTTTTAATTCCTTTTTACAGGTGACCCCCCCACCCCCCATAGTCTTGGATGCTCCCTCTTTCTCTACCCTCTTCTTCCTTTGACTGTGTGATGCCATTATCTCCTATATTTCCTCCTATCTCACTGGCTGTGCCTTTTTAGCCCCTGTGGTGAGGTCCTCTTAACCTGTCTTCTCAGACTGATGTCCTCAGAGATCTACCTTCCACTTTCTTCACTTACCATTCTGTACATGCTTCTGAAATAATCTCATCCACAGCCATGGCTCAGTACCCTGAATTCCCCACTGTGTCTTGCACTTCCAAACTTTTATAGATGCTTCTCACTCTGCTGCTGCTTCTCACTCAACAGGTGTCCTCTCACCTTTTTAAAAAACCAGATTAACTAACTAATCTTTCTAAGACTAAACTCCGTCCTGTTCTCCTCCAAGATGCCTTTGCTGACAATCCCTAATCTGGCTTAGAATACTCTCCTACATGTTCCCAGAGCCCTGTGTAACTACCTCTGTTACTGCATTTTACATGTTGTATTGTAACAATTTGTTTATTACCTGTCTTCCTCCATGACACTGTCTTCTGGGTAGAGGCCATGACATAGTTACGCCGTATACCCAGTCTTAACGTAGGGCCTGGCCCATGATAGACAAATGTTTGTTGAATAAGTGAAAGAACAACTGAATGAATGAATCGGCGTGTGAGTGATGATACTGGAGTGGAAAATTTGGGGTTTGGAAAGAGGGTGAAAGATGGCGAAAGAAGATGAGAAGAAAAGGGAAATGACTGGTATATTTAAGCTATTTGTTCTTTGCTTAAGTAAAATAAAGTTGCCATTTCATTTCAATCAAAAGTTTATTGAGCATCCAGCATGTGCTAGGCACTCTGCTAGATGCTAGTGATACACAGATAAAGATCAAAACAAAATAAAACAAAAACAAAAAACCATTTCCTTACTTACCCCCCAATTTAAGGCAGAGTTGGCTTGAGCCTGGGAAGCCAGCCCCTCGGATTCAGCACCAGGGTATGGCATGCTGTCCTTTCACCCTGACCTTCACCCATGCATCTCAAGGCTGATCAGCAGGTACCCTTCTCAAAGTCCTGCCTCTCTCACCTGCCTGAGAAACTTTCCCCTACATGCATGATCTCATTATGGATGAGGCACCTGGGAAAGTCAGATCAGTTCTAAGGGGAGCTGCAAAGGCACACGTGCTCAAATGAGCCTGGAGAAGTACATGGGGACAGGGAGCTGAGAGGGGCATGCTGTTAGGGTGAGGGTAGAAGGGGCGAGCTAAAAATGCTGGTGCCCTTGGGAGTGGGACAAAATTTGCCCCAGTGTGGAGGTGGTGGGTGACAGGGGCCTTGGGAGTTGCTCCATGGGATAGGGGAGAGTCAGAGCTGGAGCTTAGGAGGTTGGGGAGAGGCCGAGGATGCCAGGACCCCTGGAGGCAGCAGAAAGGAGACAGAACACACAGAAGGGCCTCCTTCTCTTCCAGCTTTTTAATTGTCCCCTCTCCTCACACAGTACATTATTGCTTCTCCTACAAACTGTTCAAGAGGTGGTGGAAGGGCATGACCTGGCTACACAATGGCTCCACCTCTCCGTATTTTGATGTTAGTGTGATTAGGGATTCTGCCCTTGTTCGGTGCCCTGGGGTCCAAACATCTGGGAGCAGGGCAGGTGGGCAGCAGGAGGCCAAGAGTTGAATCATGTCCCCCTGACATGCTGGGGAGCAGTAAGCCTCCTCCTCCCCACACCGCTTCTGTGGAGATTAGAACCTTATTCTCTTACAGCTGGAAGAAACTCAACAACCTTCCCAGGGATAAGGATTGTTTGAAAGGCTTGTTTTCCAAGGAAGCCAGGGAGAAGGCTTGAGCCTGGGGGTTAAAAACAGTTCCTCACTTGACCTAGCTTTCTGGGCCAGGGCAGTGAGTGGGAATTCACTGGTGTATAGGAGTAAAGCCACCCACCTGTTTCATTCACTGGCAGAGACAGCAAGAATGCTGGGCATGGCATGCCGCTGAGCGAGGCTTTGGGAGGAGGCCAAACACCGCAGGCTTGAATCCTTTGCCCTTGCTGGGCCCAGGTCAGGGGCGAACCAATGTATTTGTGCCCCTCCCTCGCCCACTTGTAGGTGCCCAGGTACTAGGTGCCTGGGCATGGCATGCCGCTGAGCGAGGCTTTGGGAGGAGGCCAAACACCGCAGGCTTGAATCCTTTGCCCTTGCTGGGCCCAGGTCAAGGGCGAACCAATGTATTTGTGCCCCTCCCTCGCCCACTTGTAGGTGCCCAGGTACTAGGTGCCCAGAGGTGTTCCAAGGCCTTCACCGTGATTCCCCGGGTGCTCTGTACGCCCGGTAACCGGCATCTGACCTCCTCAGTTAGGTGGTTGCACGGGGTAACTGGCCTCTCTCATCTGGGCTGCCAAAAAAGTGCCCCAGTAATCAGGCGTTTGTTCGGAGGGTAGGGAGGTTGGTGGGAAAAGTAGCGCTCCCTAGGAAGGGGCACGAGATGGTCACGGGGGTTAGCTTACTGATGTTAGTTTCCATAAAACCCTTTTGGGGACTGGGCCGGAAATTTAAAAATCTATACGGTGCTAAGAGCGCGCAACTCTTATCACGGAGAACACAGCCAGTAACACGGGGGCCAACTGGGTGCTCTGTATGCCCAGTAACCGGCATCTGACCTCCTCAGTTAGGTGGTTGCTCGGGGTAACTGGCCTCTCTCATCTGGGCTTGCCAAAAAAGTGCCCCAGTAATCAGGCGTTTGTTCGGAGGGTAGGGAGGTTGGTGGGAAAAGTAGCGCTCCCTAGGAAGGGGCACGGGATGGTCACGGGGGTTAGCTTACTGATGTTAGTTTCCATAAAACCCTTTTGGGGACTGGGCCGGAAATTTAAAAATCTATACGGTTCTAGAGCGCGCAACTCTTATCACGGAGAACACAGCCAGGGCAGGGTTCTCCTCGGGCTCCGGGGAGTCCTGCAAGGATACGCCCCACTGGGGTCAGCGGCCAGCTGGCTCAGCCTGGGAGAGCGCCTGCTGCTGAGGGGCGCCGGGAGTACCGGGGCGAAGGCACTCCACACCTCCACCTCCCGGAAGACGGCAGACATGGGCCTGGTTTTTCTTGCAATACACCTCACTTAGCATGGTGCTCGACGCATAATAGGTGCCCAGTAAATGTTGAAATGCGTTCACTTGAGTGCCTTGTCCCTTTATTCGCCTCTTCCCACCCGTCTTGGACAGCCTGGGACAGAGTTAGTTGCAGAAAATGGAAATCACCAGAATTGGCGTCCGAAACCCTAGGTTTGAAACCTGCATCTGGGAAAGTCATTTCGTTTCTCTCTCAGACTTTTATTTCTAACCTCTAAAATGGGGATGACACAAATATTTCACAGAATTATTCTGAACACTTTATAGGGGTATCAACATGGTATGGTCCCCCAGCCTCAGGCACATGGTAGGGCTCACCGCATGTCTGTGGGCCCCCAGCCCAGGGCTGCTCACCTTGTCCTTCAGGACGTACAGTGCCATAGGGTTCTTCCGCTCCTGCTCTCCACTTCTTGGGAGGGTGTCTGCTGCACAGGAGAAGGAATGGGGTGGCTGGCCCAAGTACAGACCCTCTCCCCCAGCCAACACCTACGGTCTTTGCTCCGCAAGTGTCCAGTCAAGGTCCCAACACAACCTCTACCAAGGTATCTGAATACTGGGGGTCCTACCTTGGCTGCACTTCTCCCTGCTCTGCGGTCTTCGTGCAGTTGGCGGAGGAAGGGGCCCTGCAGAGCTGGCTTCCTTGTGGCCCAGTTCTGCCTTTTCCCAGCAGCCCACTGATCTGAGTGGCGATAGGGTGGGTGAGTGGGTGGCTGGGAGCTCACCTTCTGCTTTCAGGTGGTCATCATTCTGATCCATGTATTCCAGGGAGTTCTGCTTCTCCAGCTTCCTCTTCTTCCTGTGAATCAATCCAGTCCCCCGTCCGCCTCATGAACAGAGCTACTGAATATGAGTAGGAGAAGATTGGTGGGGTGGGGGGTGAGGGAGCACAGGGATGGCCGTAAAAAAGACCTGTGACAGGAAGATGGGCTGGGTGGGGTGGGAGTGAGAGTTAGTCTATGAGCTTTGGAATGAGTCACTTCTAGGTTTGCATTCTAAGTCTGTCACTAGCATTGTGACTGTGGGCAAGTCATTTAACCAGTCTGAGTTTCAGTGTCATTTCTGCAAATTGCAGATAATCATACTTAAAAGGTAACATGCTAACCACTACTTCAGTGCCTGGCCCAGAAAAGGTACTCAGCAGTTAAACCATTGTTAATAATGCTGGGGCTGTCAGGGGTTGTGAGCACAGAATGTGGTTCCCTGCAACACAAAGATGGATCTCCTGGGAAGAGGCACAGAGCCCTGGGAGGGAAGGCATTTAAAGAGACTTAAGAAAAGAATAGAGCTGGAGGTTGGGATGGATTGAAGGATTAGGGTGCTCAGGGTGTGGAACTTGGAGAGTTACCCAGGCTTTTTGGAGGGTTTCCAGCAAGCACAAACTGTCACCAAGGTCACAAGGAGGAAGATGCCTCCTGTAGACAAGATGATGTAGAGGGAGCTTCTTTCTAGGGAGAAAGAGAAGCAAAGAGATGGGAGGGACTTCAGAAGGGACAACAAGTGTGGTGAGCAGAGCTTCCTGCAGCCCCGGACAGCAAGACTGGCTGATGGCGGAGCTCACACAGAGCCCACTTCCCACCTGTTGCTGTTCTCCATGGAGAGTTTGCCCATCTCTGTCCTTCTCTCTCCCTCCAGTGACATGCTCTCTGGGATGACCTAGTCCCCAGTGGGCTCCTGCCTCTCAGGGTTTTGAGTCCTAAAGGAGGGCAGACAGGAAGACTCACTGTACACGGTAATCTTGACGGGCAGGCTGCGGCCCTGGCTGATGGGGTTCTCCACCACGCAGCTGTACAAATCGTCGTCCTCCATGAGCACGCGGGTGATGGTGAGCACCTTTTGGTCAGGGGACAGGAGCATTCGCGAGTCGTTGAGGAGGGGCTTTCCATCCTTCAGCCAGGTGTAGCTGGGCTTGGTGCCATTCTCGTGTGAGCAGTTCAGGGTGAAGGCCTCGCTCAGCTCCAGCACAGTGGTGGAAGCCACTAACACCTGCGGCCTAGAGATGGGCACTGAGCCCCAGGGGTGGGAAAGCCTGTGAGTCAGGGGCTAAAAAGCTCTCCCTTCCCCTCCTTAACTCCCTATCTTCCAACACAGCACAACTCAATCTGTGGTCTGAGAAGACCTTTCAGGGATCCTCAGTCCAGTTCTTTCCCATCATTCATTCATTCATTCATTCATTCATTCACCAACTATTTACTGAGTATCTACTAGGCACAGGGAGTACAATGCTTAACAAGACAGCCGTGGTGTCTGTCCTCATTCCCTTCTTCACAAATACTTTTTCAAAATCACTGGGCTTTAATGTCTTAAACTGACTCAGACTGGAAGATATTTTAGTTGGGCTAAGCCTAGGTCCAACTGCCTGGGTTCAAATCTTTGCTATATCACTTATTAGCTGTGTGACTGTGGGCAAGTTACAGAGAGGTTGACTCCCAGTGCCTCACTTTTCTCATCTGCAAAGTGGGGATAATGATATTAACTATCCCTAGATTATTGTAGGCATCAATGAATCTACACCTGCGAAGCTCTTAGAGCAGTTTCACAGTGAGCACTCTGGACATGTTAGCTCCGCCTATCTTCCAACTTCTAATGTCATACTGGCTCACTCTCTGCTCCCAAGTGCCTTTTGTGTTGGTCTTCCCAGGTCTAGCTAGTGTGCTGAGGACACTCTGCCCCAGTCGCAGTTGTCAGTCCTGCTTCCTTCTCTGCCAGAGTGCTTTACCATCTACAGTGAGGTTGATGGTCTTCTCCCCAGTGAAAGTGTCATCGGTGATGGAGATCTCGACCTCATAGGTCCCCTCATCAGCCAGCTGCAGGTCGCTGAGAAGCAGGGAGCCATTCTCAAAGAGCCGTATACGGTCTCGATAGTCAGGTCTCAGGGTGCCAATGACCTCTGTGCCAATGGACTGCACCACAGTCACCGGCTTGTCCCGCTTCAGCTGCCACTTCACCACAGGCTTGTCGCTGCTGGTGCTGCTGTACTGCACAGAAAGCAGTGCCGACTTCCCCACGGTGCCGTGGATCAGGCGCACTGGACTGGTGATGTTCACCCCTTCCAGGGGGTCTGCAAACAGAGGCCCATGGGGAGGAGGGCAGCATCAGGCCCTCGGCTCCTTAGCCCACTCCCACCTCCAATCCCTCTGATCTCCCAGTGCCTCACCCCTCTGGGCCCTTCCCTCCCTGTCAGTCCTTGCTTCTTGCCTGTCAGTGCCACCTCCTCCCCCATGGTAGCCCTCTGACCCTTTGCTCCTCTGTCCTCCCTCACAGCCACCTGTGGCCCTCAGTCCTTCTTCCATCTGGCCCTCTGTCTCTTTGGCACTTTTTCCTATTGCCTCCCTCTTGTGGAAGATTCCAGTTAACCCACACCCTATGTGCTCCATTCATATAAATATTTATTAAGCACCTCTTACGTGTTAGGCACATTTTTATGTCCTCGGGATATATCAATGAGCAACGCAGACAGAAATTCCTACTCCCTTAAGTCAGGCCCGAGGGTGACCTTATCAGACCTTGATTGGGCATTGGGAGGGAGGAGAGATGGAGAAGGCATGGGCACATAGATTCACAAAGCAAGGAGTGTGTCATAAGACAGTGCCAATAAAGGAGATGCTTAGGGGCCTGAAGAAAACTTGGCCACTTTTCAGTCAGCTGTACAAATAAGGATAATAACAATTATAATAGCAGCAACTGTTATGCGTATCGGTTACTGTTGTGTAGTGGAGAGAACACAAGACTGAGCATCAGAGATTTGGGCCCTATGCTGGCTCTATGACCTAGGAGATGTCACTTATCTGTTTGGAGCTCAGATTCCCTGAAGTTAAAATGAATAATTGGCTAGACGGTCTCATTGGTTTGTTCCAGCCCTGTAATTCTAGGATTTTACAATCCTGCCCGATGGATGCCCTATCCTGAGACACATCTCACATTTCAGAGACCTCTTTGGAGCTTTGGGGCCTAAACAGATGCTGTCTACGGGTGTCGCCTGGCCTTGTAGAGCATTCCAACCACTGAAGGAGGGTCTTCTGGAGAGGATGCCAGTTGGGAACAGGGCTGAGTTTAGCTGAATGGACACATGCATTCCAGGTTCTCAGTTCTCTGCACACCCCATCCTTTGGCTGTCATTGCATCTAAAGTTCCCTCTTTCTATCTCACCCTTATTTCCACTCTGCTACTGTGGCAGTTTAGAGTTGGGGAAGCTGAGCTGTACCTTTTCATTCCTGATTCCTCTCCTTGTGCCTAGAGGGCCCAGACCAAACCAAGAGGAAATTAAACTAAAATATTGGTTGTGATTTTATTTACTAAACATATTAGATCTATTTTTGGAATAAGTGCTTTGTTAAGTGGTGAGCTCCTCATCTTTGGAAGTGGTCAAGAAGAGGCTAAGTGACTTCTTTCACCTTTCTGGGACTCAGCTTCCTGCTCTGTGTAATGAACCAGATGATCTCTAAGAGTCTTCCCAACTCTGACATTCTATGATCCATTACCTGCAATGTATGTTAGAATCATAAAACCTTAATAGTGGGGCCGGCCCGGTGGTGCACTGCTATAGTGCACTGCTTGGGAAGCGCGGCGGCGCTCCCGCCAAGGGTTTGGATCCCACATACAGACCGGTTCCCGCTCACTGGCTGAGCGAGGCGCGGGAGCAACACCGAGGGTTGCGATCCCGTTGCTGGTCCCAGTCCGGTACGGGGGTGACAGGGTTGCGATCCGTTGCCGGACACGGAAAAAGACAAAAAGGAAAAAAAAATAAAAAATAAAAAATAAAACCTTAATAGTGGAAGAGACTAGCCTAACGATTAAAGCAGGCAGAGGTATGAATATCTGAATATTGTATGCTTGTTATTGAGGGGAAGTCTTAATTTGAGGAAGGTAGAACATCAAATGAGATGGACAAAATCTACTACTCAACTATTTTGAAGCAATTTTTATTAAAAGGTATTTTTGTTCCCCCAAAATATTACATAAAAATGGAAACAAAATGAAATATGGTTCCAGCTCACCCCCTTTAGTAGAAGAGGTGGTGGGAACCAGAGTCCCATCCTACTCAATAACTTGGGGATCTACTAGGAATCACTACAGCTCTATGTATCAGACTGAGATCCATTTGGCCACATGATCCTTATGGTTTCTTCCAACTCTTAGTTTCTGTGATTATTTAGATGGGATTTCCTGCCTAGCAACTGCTAGGTCTCAGGCTTGGCTTGATGAGTAACAAATAGGCTTTGGTATGTATGACTTGAAGTGGCCCTGAAAAAAATCATTTAAGTGCTTCATTAAAAGACACGGTGGCCTGACATCCACAACCAGCCCAGCGATGACCATCAAGCCACCACTGGAAACCCCCTGGTCTCTCCTGCTGGAATGAGGGGAGTGCCATGAGCCTTGACCATGCCCCCCGTTCTTCC
>NW_007727606.1:173771-176092 GCF_000696425.1 Galeopterus variegatus | reverse complement strand
TCTCTCCCCTCAACTGCTCCACAACAATACCTTAGAATGTAAAAATAATAATAATAATAATAATTAATTAATAAAAAAGAAAAGATTAAACTCATTTTTAATAATAATTTTAAAAAGACACAGTGGTGATGTTCAGATATCTGGGCAACATCTACCCAGTTTCTCGGGATGCAGTCTGAGGTAGTGGGGTATGCACATGGGGTTAATACGTAGAGGCATCCTGGAGTTCAGCAAATCTGTGTAATGATCTTCAAGCACCAAACTTTGAGGGTTCTCATTCCTTCTTCTAGGAGGCTGGACAGTGACAATCCCAGCCCCGAGGATAAGTAGAAGGGACTCCCCCGCCCACTCTATCTTCTCTGACCTCCCTTAAGCTTCCCTATCCCACCCAAGTCCCAGTAGCCCTTTTGTGATATCTTTCCCCTGAAGTCTGCTCTTTCTGCCCATTTAAACTTGATTTATTCTGTATGAAAACATTGGGGAAGCTGCAGCCTGTGCATTGCCCCAGGCCTCACTCTCATCTAGGTGGGCAACCTCCTCATGCCTGTGAACATGGGTATGCACGTGTGTTCATAAGCAAGTGGAGGAGTCTTCCTCAGAAGCTGACAGAGCGTTTTGCTGAGCAAACTGTTGCCCAGAAGCTCTAGCCAAAATCAGAGTCTGTGTTAAGTTCAGGTTTCCACAACTTTCAAGGGACACAGAGAACTGGGAGAGGAGCCAAAGCAGGACACAGAAATGAGGAAATGGCTAACAACTGTGGTCCGGAGTGGAAATAAAAGGGACTTGGACTATTCAACCTTGAGAAATGATTAAATTAATCATTGTCTCTGAGGCAGCATTGTGTAGAAAGTCTCTGTTCCCACCAGAGGCTGAACAAAAGGAAATAAACATCTCAGCAAGATGCACCTATCAGCCTGAACAATGCTATACTGAGTTAGGCTGGTGGTCCTCCTCAAGTAGAATTCTGACCTGCTGTGACACTAAGGATGTCAAGCGTCCAAGTGTAGGAATGTACCTGCAAATAGCCCTGGGTTCCCTTAAAAAAAAATCATCCTCTACTCATTTTTATGTATTCCCTTTGCTGGGCAAAAGTTTCATTTTACCAGTATTTGCCTTAAATTTATCTTTTAAAAGTGTAAGTGGGGTGGTACCAAACTTGCATTCTAGGATTTGGTCTATGTACACCTTATCCATACTCTCTAACACCAAGGACTGCAGTTATTATCCCTTTTTGTCTGAAGGGTTTTTGTTTGGTTTGGCTCTGTCTCCATAAAGAGCCAAACACTCCATCCACTTGGCCATCATAGATACCCTTCCCTGGGCTTTCTCCAACTGTATTATTTCCTTTTTGAGGTGTGGTGACCAGAACTGCATACAATAATCCAAGGGTAGCACACAGCTTGGGTTTCCAAAAGGAAAAACATATTGTTTCTGCTTTTGGTTTTTAATGTCCTTCCTAATTAATGATGATCTGAGAAAAGAAGCCCCGTTCTCTGCTGTTACTGTATAGGTATATCACATATTGTGTAAACACTGAGGTTATTGTATTGTATTTTTATGTCATTATCCTGCTGAGGCCTACAAGAGTGTGAAATTGTTTGAAGTGTCAATCATTCAGGGATGTGGAGGAAAACCAGGAAACAGAAATTGTGAAGAAAGCCCTGGGATCCAGGAAGAAAGGGGTCAGAAGCTTTGTATCTACACTCTGAGGAGTATAGATGTTAATGAATGTGTACCTAGTTAAGAGGTATTAAGATGGCACACAGAAATTTACCATGTTCATGGACTGGAAGAATCACTATTGTTAAGCTTTCACTTCTCCTAAACTGATTCATAATTTAATATAATATCAATCAAAATCCCAGGAGATTTACTTTGTGATCTTGGCACAAGGATAGGCAAATAGATCAACAGAACAGAATAGAGTTCAAAAACAGACTTATATGTGATTGCTCCATTTATGACAAAGGTGACACTGTAGTGCAGTGGGAAAAGGGTTTTGTTTTTGTTTTTGTTTTTTCCAATAAATAGTGCTGGGCCATGTCAGAAAAAAATAAATCTTGACCCTTACCTCACACCTTACACAAATATAAATTCTAGATGGATTGTAGATCTAAATGTGAAAGGTAAAACGATAACATTTAAAGCAGAAAATATAGGAGAATATCTCCACAACTTGAGCACAGGAACAGATCTCTTAGACAGGACACAAAAGTGGTAACCGTAAAAGAAGAAAATGATACATTGGACTCAATAAAATTAAGAGCTTCTGTTCATCAAAAGACACCATTTAGAGAATGAAGAGGCAAGCCATAGAGCAA
>NW_007727606.1:171887-173726 GCF_000696425.1 Galeopterus variegatus | reverse complement strand
TTTTGTTTTTGTTTTTGTTTTTTCCAATAAATAGTGCTGGGCCATGTCAGAAAAAAATAAATCTTGACCCTTACCTCACACCTTACACAAATATAAATTCTAGATGGATTGTAGATCTAAATGTGAAAGGTAAAACGATAACATTTAAAGCAGAAAATATAGGAGAATATCTCCACAACTTGAGCACAGGAACAGATCTCTTAGACAGGACACAAAAGTGGTAACCGTAAAAGAAGAAAATGATACATTGGACTCAATAAAATTAAGAGCTTCTGTTCATCAAAAGACACCATTTAGAGAATGAAGAGGCAAGCCATAGAGCAAGAGGAGATATTTGCAATACATATTATCCTATAAAAGACTCATATCCAAAACATTTTTTTTCCTTTTTGTCTTTCTTCGTGACCAGTAACGGGATCGCAACCCTCAGTGTCGCGCCCATACTGCGACCAGCAATGGGATCGCAACCCTCGGTGTTGCGCCTGCACCGTGCTCAACCAGTAAGCGGACCGGTCTCTATATGGGATCCGAACCCTCGGCGGGAGCGCCGCTGCGCTCCCAAGCGCCGCACTCTACCGAGTGCACCACCAGGCGGGCCCCAAAACATATTTTTTAAAAACTTGTACAAATCAATAATTTAAACAAAATCCAGACAACTCAATAGAAAAATGGGCAAAAACTTGGAAGAGGTACTTCACAAAAAAGGATAATGGCTAACAAAAATATGAAAAAAAGCTCAACTTTGTTCATGGTCATGGAAATGCAATTTTAAGCCACATTTTGGTACTGCCTCACACCCACTAAGATGGCCAAAATGAAAAAGAGAAAATATAATTGTTGGTGAAGACAGGGATCATCTGGAACTCTCATACACACTGGTAGGAATGTAAGCTCATACAGCCACTTTTGAAAACTGTTTGGCCATGTCTACTAAAGCTAAACACACACATACCCTATAACTCAGCAACTATACTCCTAGGCATATTCCCCCCAAAATGGGTATATCCGTTCATCTAAAGATATGTACTAGAATGTTTTAACATTGAACTCTATTCATAAAGCTCAGTGATGAGACTGAGTTGCTTGGCTTGGTTTGGAAACAACCAAAGTGTCTATCAAAATTGAATAGATAAATAAATTGTGGTGTATTCATACAATGGAATACTATAGAGCAATGAAATCAAACAGATCACAACAATAACGCAGATGAATTTTACAAATTTGGTGTTCAGCAAAAGAAGCCAGACACAAAGGAACATATACATATGATTCCATTTACATAAAGTTCAAAGACATGCAAAATTGATCTGTGTTAGAAATTAGGACACCACTGTAATCCCAGAGGGAGGGCAGTAGTAACTGAAATAGTTTGGGGGTGATTCTGAGGTGGTGAAATGTCCTCTTTCTTGATTTGGGGGCTGAGTTCATGGGTTTTTCACTTTTTAAAAGTTCAAGCTGTATCTTTATGTTAAATACATTTTTCTGTATATAATTTTCAACTACAGTTAAAAAAAAAAAGACAGCACCTGCAATGTGAAGGTGAACTTGGGGCTAAAAAAGGTGGCACCCAGGCAAGGGACTTGTTCCTACTGGGTCCCCAGAGAGTGGAATATGGCATGCTGTGTTTATGTCTGTCAGTCAATGTTTTAGCCTCTCAAAAAGCCTTGTTTGAATGTTCCATGAATTGGGCTGTGATGAATTTAGAAAAACCTCATTTCGGGGCCGGCCCGGTGGCACACTGGATAAGTGTGCCGCTTGGGAAGCGCGGTGGCGCTCACGCCCGAGGGTTCGGATCCCATATACAGACCGGTTCCCGCTCACTGGCTGAGCGAGGCGCGG
>NW_007727606.1:161993-170887 GCF_000696425.1 Galeopterus variegatus | reverse complement strand
GAAAAAAAAAAAAAAAAAAAAGAAAAACCTCATTTGTTCATATCAGGGCCAGAGCGTTAAAGACTGAGTGTTACTTGCCTGAGGCTAACTTGGTGGTTTCTGCCATAAAATAAGATATTATGGAAATCTTTGGGAGCCAGAGCCACACAATCCAATCCCCCTTTTAGTGCCAATCTTAAAAACTACATTTCCCATCTTCTCTGGCAGTTAGGGATGGCCATGTGACTGAGTTCTAGACAATAGAACTTGTGGAAGTGATATGTACCACTTACAGACCTGGTTTAGCAAAACCTCCATTCTTTTTTTTTTCTTTTTAAATTTTCTACATAGAAGACGTGGAGATAAACCTCAGGGTGATCCTTGGAAACACATGTCCAAGTTGATAGAGCTCCATCAGCCTGGCCTCTGGAAAACCTTCATGGAACAGAGTCCCTCCACAACCCAGGCCTTGTCTGAAAATGTGAAAATGCACTGGACTATCACATAGTTAATACCAGTAACTTAAATTTTGGAATTTATTTGTTGCAGAAGCTGGCATTTTCCTAAATAATGTGTTAAGGATGGTAGGACTTCCTTACAGAATCTCAGCTCTTCGTGCTTGTTAGTCCATAGCAGTACCATGACCTGACCCTGCGCTTACTTTCACCTGCCATAGGTCATAACTGATGTCTTATTAGCATAGTTTATATTTAGCATTGTGGGGCTATATTTACTAAGCTACATTTTTCCACACAGAAGATCCTTTATCACCTTTTGTTTTTGCCTAGTCGTGCTGCCTGACAAGATCTTTCCACAGTTTTTTTTTTCTTACCATTTGATGACCTGACAGAGTTTAGGGACATCTCCATTTTGTATATTTGATTGTGCCCTTTCTACTCCCAATTCACTGTCTCCACAACCTCAGTTCTCATTATTTCAACTTATTGCAATTTCCGCTGAGATTCCTGTCACTAAAGGCAAAGGTAGCCTCTTAATTGCCGCATCCAATGGACTCTTTTAGGTCCTTGTTATACTGGACCTCTTTGATACATTTGATGGTGTTGACTTACTCCTGAAAACTGTCAACCTCCTTGACTTTCTGGACACCACAGTCTTCTAGTTCCCCTTCTATTTCTGACAGTTCCCTCTTGGTCTGCTTAACAGACTTTTCTCCTTCTGCCTTCCTCTACAAATCTTGGGGTTACTTGATGTTCCATTTTCAGCCCATTTTTCCCGTCCTTCTAGGTAATATGACCCATGCTCATTTTTTAACTCCCACATATGGGCTGACAGCTTCCAAGTACCTCTCTCCAGTCCTTACCTCTCTGCCCCTCAGCCTCAGGCTACTTAACATTTTCATAACAGAAGTTTTTTAGGCATTTCAACCTCAACATAATCACCATATCACCAGCCCTATCTCATTTTTTGTTTAGGATTTCACACAGAATCCCTGCCTCCTTCTCTGGATACTTCAATTTCTTATCAGTCACTAGGTCCTGGCTTTATCTCCAAAATATTATCTCAACCTGTCTTATTCCCTCTATCTTTATTCTAACTCCAGTCCATGCTATCACAGTAGCCTTGTTATGGGCTGAATTGTGTCCCCCCCCCCCCCCACCCCCACAAATTCAAATGTTGAAGTCCTAACCACTAGTACCTCAGAATATGACTGTATTTGGAGATGGGGTCTTTAAAGAGGTAATTAAGGTAAAATGAGGTCATTAGGGTGGGCCCTGATCCAATATGACTGGTGTCCCGATAGGAAGAGGACATTAGGACACAGACACACAGAGACAGGATCACGTGAGGACGGAGGGAGAAGATGGCTGTCTGCAAGCCAAAGACAGAAGCCCCAGAATAAAACCAACCCTGTCAACGCCTTGATCTCAGACTTCTGGCCTCCTGGACGGTGAGAAAATAAGCATCTATCTGTTTTTAAGCCTAATGGGGTCATAGCAGATATAATAAGCTAGGATGGGTCATGCCAAAGTAGGGTGGGCCCCTAATCCAATATGACTGGAGAAATTTGGACACAGACATGCACACAGGGAGAATGCTATGTAAGGAATGGAGTTATGCAGCCACAAGCCAAGGAACTACCAGAAGCTAGAAGAGTGACCTAGAACAGATCCTGCCCTAGTGCCATCAGAAAGAGCATGGCCCTGTTGACACCTTGATCTCAAACTTCTGGCTTTCAGAACTGAGACAGTTTAAGTTTTCTCTTGTTTAAGCCACCCCGTTTGTGGCGGTTTGTTACAGCATCCCTAGAAACCTCATAAGCTTCCTTTCTCATCTTATTTGCCTCCAGTTTCCCCTCCAATGCTTCACTGCAGACTGAGTAATCTGAAAGGCACATCTAACCCTGCCAGTCCCCAAATTAAAAACAATTTCATTCCCCTCCCTATCCATCCTTTACAGATTATATCCCAGCCTCCTGAGTATGGTTTACATGGCTCCTGCCTAACTCAATTCACACTTTTCCTCTCCAGTCATGATGAACTACTGGCTCCACCTAAACACATGATGCCACCTCAAGCTGTTGGCCTTTGCCCTTCCCCAACTATTATGCCCACTCACACTCCTACCCATTTTTCTCATCCTTTAAAATTTAGTGCAGACATTTCTTCCACCAGGAAAGCTTTCCTGATGTTCCCCCACCCTCACCCTGCACCACCAGCACCGGCTCCCCAGATGGGGGAGGTGACCCTCCTCTGATTCTTATCTGTTCTCTGCAAATCTGACTCATAATAGTTCCTGCATTTTATTTAAAATGATCTTTGCATCTGGTTGCCCAGTAAGTTGTGAATTCCTAGGCTCTCTCTAATTGTGTGTGTGTATACACATAAATACATATACCTAAAATAAGATCAGTTCTCCAAGGAGTCGGTAGGGGGCAGTACAGGAGGTAGATATCTATGGCGTGGAGTGAATTATAGATAGGTCGGTATTACCGTCCCAAACCAGGAGGCTGCTCATTATCTCCAAAGCTTCTTTCATCTGCCTCGCTGTTCTACACTCAGAGAAGGCAGAGAGGGGGTTGGGGAGGCACAAAACCAAGATTTCTATAGATAGGTCGGTATTACCGTCCCAAACCAGGAGGCTGCTTATTATCTCCAAAGCTTCTTTCATCTCCCTCGCTGTTCTACACTCAGAGAAGGCAGAGAGGGGGTTGGGGAGGCACAAAACCAAGATTTTCCCTCCCCCTCCCTCCAAGCCCCACTATAATCTCTTGGAAAGAACGCCGGACTGGCCCATGCCAACAAGTCATACCATAAGAAATGGCCCAGTGCCCTCCATCTAATGTACTGAATGCCGTGGGAGCTCCAAAGTCAGGCAGGCTTTTGGGGGAGGGGAGCAGGAGCAGGGGCAGCGGCCAGGCGGGAGGCACACGGAATGAAAGACATTCAACACTGATGCCTGAATTCACTGCGAGGCTTCCCAGGGCAGCTGAGCTCTTTCCCCTCCTCCCGCCCAAAGGCTTCAGGCCCCCGACTCTCCCCTCCCTCTCCTGTAAAAGCCCCGGGGCCTTTCCCCAGACCCTTTCTCGCCCTTCTGGTCTCCTACCTGTCTGGATCAGAAGAAGGTAGACGAAAGGAGTGAGGCGCAGGGCCCTGGAGATTCTGCACAGTACTCCCTTTTCTCTCTTCATTTTGGGTGGCGTTCTCCAGCTCTGGTGCACACAATTAGCATGATTTCTCCACTCTGGGCACGTCCCTTTGTACCACTCGGAGTTTCTCTGCCCCAGCACAACACTGCCAACTTCCCTCTGAATACACAGAGCTCTGTGTATTGCTGGGCTTGTTCTTTCCTCTCGCTCAGACCTGGCATTTTCTCGTTTCCAAGCCCTACATCCCCAGTGTGGAAGGGGGTATCTGCTTAGGAGATAATCTCCAATGTAGGTGGGGGCACCGGCAGCCCAGCAGTTGGTCGCCTGTCTTTGCGGAGCCCGACTGCCAGGGGAGATGAGAATTTGGGCTCAGTGAGGGCGTGGGGCTGGGACACACACTCAACTGTACTTTGTGTCCCAACCTACCCTGTCTCCACCTCACACTCTTGTTCCTGGGAAAGAGGGTACGTGCCAGGACAGACCTCCAATAAGCTCTGAAAAGAGGGAGAGGAGCTTTTAAAAAGCTGGGGAATGAGAGACTCCAGAGAATTGCTGAAGAAATGGAAGACCCCTGTTCCACCCCAAATGAGGAAGATTGGAAAATGGCTTGAATTCTACTACCTTCACACCTGTCCTCATCCAGTTTGGGATTCTCTCTCCTATCATAGCGTCACATAGGTGAGGTGCTGGAGACCTCTTTCCAGAAGCCACTCTGTTCATTCCCCTGCCTGCAGCCAATTTTCTAGAACATGTCAGAGCAAAGACAAAGGTAATGCTCTAGGAGCCAGCATCCTGGGGTTCTGTTACCCACTTAACAGTTTAAGCTGTGCCATCTTGTCTTGAGGCTGTAATGAGAAGAAACACCCCAGCTCTACCCTGATCCCCACTCATATGTCCACACCTGCTCATGAGGGCTGCCACTGGAATGTGGGCTTAGTAACCGTGAGATCTTGGGACGGGCTCACAATCTCTGTAAATGGCTTCTTGGAGGAATTGTTGGGAAGATTGACGAAGATTTGGTGCAGGAGAGTGCCTAGCAAATTGTTTTTTACAGAGATGACATTTAAAACTTTTTAAAAAACTGCCGTTTCTTCTTTCCTTTTTCATTCAGGCAGGGATCTTTATATCTTGGTGAGACCGACATTCACAACTCCCCTCTTGGTCATCTGTAACCCTAATCTTAGTTTTGTAAATGCAGTGCTTGTCTCTCTATGTATTCTTTTTACATACTGAGAAAGCCTAAGTAGGCCCGGTTTCTAGAACTGAAGCATCATTTCACAGCCCATCTGAGCCAAGGCAGGGGGAAAAGAGTTGGGAAGCATCGTTTTTGAACTTCACAGAGGAACTCAAAAAAATATTCTGAAATATATGGATGAGATTTTTTTGTTTTTTCTCTTGTATCTCCGTGTCTATGACTTTTCCCTAGACAACTCAAGCCTTCTGTCTGCCTCTGGAAGAGTTAAGATTACAGCAGGAACACAAAGAAAAAGAAAAAGTCAATATTCAGCTTCTGACACTTAAAATGGTATTTTAGAGTCAGTAGCAAGATGAAAGGCTTAAAAGCCAGTCTTTGTGGGCCGGCCTGTGGCTCACTCGGGAGAGTGCGGTGCTGATAACACCAAGGCCACAGGTTCGGATCCTATATAGGGATGGCCGGTTGGCTCACTGGCTGAGCGTGGTGCTGGCAACACCAAGACAAGGGTTAAGATCCCCTTACCGGTCATCTTTTGAAAAAAAAAAAAAGCCAGTCTTTGTGAGGGACAAAAGGGTATTTTAATTTCTTTTATCTACCCCTTTGACAAATAGCATGAAGCAGCCTAAGGACCGGATTACGGAGTTCTTCTATAGTATAGACAAATGCCCCCCATTGCCCGTGATGGCTAGCCTTGAGCCTTATTGGATGGGGGTAAAAGGAGGACATGATGTTCAAAGAGAAGAAAGCCTGACGTCTGACTTTTTTATCCTGAAGGATTATGGAAAGAAAAATGTGATAGAGGGAGACCTAAGAGGGATCTAAGTTTTCAACATGCCCCCCTTCCCCACCCTAGGGATGATGCTTAGGCACCTTATACCTGCACAGAATTTGCAAGTGCTCCAAAGTGCCCACAAGTCCTTGAGAGGACTCAGAGGGGCTGAGAGGGTAAAGGCCTGGCAGAAGGCAGAAGAAGGAGCAAAGGGCCACACGTACAGGGATTTCAAGGACAGAGACAGTGGCTGGGACCACCAGCTGCTGTGGTGGGAGCTGGCTCATAGCTCGATCAGACCAGGTAGCCACTTAGACTCTGTGCAGAGACCAGGGAATTCTAAGAATACCACATAGGTCCACAGACATTGTGTCCCCCCAGTGCCATGAGGTCACCTCAGCCACACCACCTACATTTGCTCCACCCCTCCTTAGAGATGAGCTGGGGTTCAAGGAGGAAATCAGAAAGATGGCTTGAGAACTGCCTGGACTGTCCAGGCAGAGAACGAGCTACCTAAAGAGAATGTTAAAATGGGTGGAGCAGACTGGGCTCACCAGGATGACAGACTGACATAAGTCTTCCTCCACCACCCTGAGGGGTGCGAGCCCGCAAGGAAGGTTACAGCAGGTGGAAAGACACAAAGGTACCGCCTTTCCTTCATTTGTTTGAGTGTAGAATGAGCAATTTTGCAAGCCTGTTTCTGGTGCTTTTGACATGAGTAGACTTACAGAAGTTTATAAGCATCTGCTTATGTGCCTTTCTCTCTGAATAAACAAAGAACTCTTTGATTTAAGGACTGTGTCTGACTCGTCTCTGTATCCCTAGTGCCTAATACAGGGCAGGGCACATAGTAGATGCTCAACAGATGGTTACTGAATATTGAATGGATGAGGCTTCCCAAGCAGCTGGATAGACGAAAGGACAACAGGGGGACAGTGGAAGGGGACATGAGCTGGGGCTCAGGAGTGAGAGCCAGGAGGACACCAAATAATGACTGCAGATGACAGACCTGTTTGTGGGCACATATGAGGCACCCCTTTGGAATGTCCCAGAAAGAAGTGGGGTTCACTTTGAGGAGGGATGCTGATCCAATAGGCAATTGGGTTACAGAGACCTGAGGTCATGGACCATTGATCTCAGCCGTCCTGGCTTGCCTGGTGTTTTCCTTCTGGTTTTCAGGTTATTCCTCTGGCTGTGTCTGTCTCATCTAACTGTTGATGATGCCGGCTGGGGTTTTTTAGGGATCTCCTAATTATAAGTATTACATTTCTTTAACATCAAAAATATATTTATGTGGTAGAATTTCTATGGTTTAAAAATACTATGAATTGGGCCGGCCCGGTGGCGCACTGCTATAGTGCGCTGCTTGGGAAGTGCGGCGGTGCTCCCGCGGAGGGTTCGGATCCCACATATAGACTGGCCGCTCACTGGCTGAGCAAGGTGCATACTTGTTAGTCTGAGTGTCTGATTTTTGGATCAGAAAGCGGGGTTATGGTGGCATCCTCTCATTAACCTGTGAAAGTTCTCCGGGGCAGGGATTGTATCTCTTCATTCTTCTGGGTCTCCTCACAGTGCCTACTTTTGAGCTCTGCATAATGCTGCAAGATGCTGGAACAATGGACTGACTGCTTGACTGAGCACTCCAACAGATTCATTTCTGAGCGCATTGTCCTCTGCTGATCAGTGTGGCCCAGTTCTCTTGGCCCCTGAGCTGCACACAGTTGCTTCAGGCCACTCCTCATCCGGCAATGCCTCTGGGGCTCTGGGATCTCAGCTCTTCACCTCTGCACCCATGGCAGCCCTGGCCTGCTGTGCTCAGATGTTTGTGCTGAACACCCAGACAGAGCCCCTGCAGCTTAGAACAGAGCCTCCCAACACACACTCATCCAGCAGCTGAAGCTCAGAAGTGTCTGTCTCTAGAACAGGAGGAAGTAGGAAGCTAGTGATTTTAAATGAGTCACCATCCTATGTGTACCTCTGTGGGAATCAGAAAAGAACATACAAAAAAGCAGGCTGGGGAATTGTAAAAAGGAGCTCTGTCTTCCCAGAACTGAGCGTCTTATTGGAGTAGCAGGACTGTCACAGAGCAGTGGATTCACCCTGCAGCCAGTGACATTTGAGATGGCCTTTTCCCACTTCTCTATTTTTCAGATGAGGAAACTGAGGAACGGAGGGGTTAAGTAATTTGCCTAGAGTTAAACTGCTGTCTACTGATGGACTGAGGACTCTTAAAGTTACTTAAAAACAGACAAACAAAAAGTATAAAAGAAAAAAAATGCAGTTACTTAATAGTGGAGGCAAGGAAAGGTAAAAATCACAGGCATACATGATATGTAAATAAGTATCATTTTTAATAACTATACCATTAGATATGTGTCCCCATTCACTTGGCCTGTTCTTCTGTCTCCAGGTTCCAGAAAGAACAATAATACTACTAGAGAGGTTTTATTTTATTTTATTTTTATTTATTTGTTTTTTTAAAAGATGACCAGTAAGGGGATCTTAACCCTTGACTTAACCCAGTGAGCTAACCAACCTTCCCTATATGGGATCCGAACCCGTGGCCTTGGTGTTATCAGCACCGCACTCTCCCGAGTGAGCCACAGGCCAGCCCTGATACTCAAGAGGTTTTAAAATTGCCCTTACTAATACATCACATCAGTGATGATTTTTACATTCAACTCCCTCTCCTTCCTCCCCTTCATTCATTTTCTGCTATTAATTGAGTCACATCTGTCTCCTCCACTAAATTGTAAATAATCTTTGGTAGCAGAATGATAAAAAAAAAAAATCTTCCAACAAATGGAAGCAAAATTCCTCTGGGGAGGGAAATTTCTTTAGCAAGAAAAATATCTAGATATGCCACATGGAATAGAAAATAAGTCCTTGAGCATAAAGAGTCAAGGAACAAAACATGAACTGCTCTGCACTAGAAATAAACAGGATTTGGGGGATGGGGAAAGAGCAGAGAGGAGAGAAACAGACAGACAGGGGGATGAGAGAGCAGCACGGTAGGGGAGCTGAAGACTATGTAAGAACAGCTTGCCTTGCGACACTGTGCCCCCGCCCCTGCCTTCTCGAAGCTTTCAGAAAAGTTTACTACGCTCAAATGCAGTATGTATTACTCGAGAGGTTTTAAAATTGCCCTTACTAATACATCACATCAGTGATGATTTTTACATTCAACTCCCTCTCCTTCCTCCCCTTCATTCATTTTCTGCTGTTAATTGAGTCACATCTGTCTCCTCCACTAAATTGTAAATAATCTTTGGTAGCAGAATGAAAAAAAAAAAAATCTTCCAACAAATGGAAGCAAAATTCCTCTGGGGAGGGAAATTTCTTTA
>NW_007727606.1:159859-161515 GCF_000696425.1 Galeopterus variegatus | reverse complement strand
CCCCCGCCCCTGCCTTCTCGAAGCTTTCAGAAAAGTTTACTACGCTCAAATGCAGTATGTATGTGTGCTTCTAGCCAATAGAACACGACAAAGGTGAAAAGATAGCCACTCCCTTGATGCGGTTACATTAGTGAAGACACAGACCAGAGAGCTTGTCCTGCTGACTTGAAGAGGTATACCGCCTTGTCGTGAGAGGGCCATGTGGCCAGGAATTGGTGGCCAACTCTAGATCCTGAGACCAACCTTCAGCCAACGGGCTTTAACAAAATAGGGATCTCAGTACTACAACCATATGAACTGAATTCTTCCTACAACCATCTGAGCTAGGAAGAGGACCCCGAGTTCCAGAAAAGAACGTGAACTGGCTGACACTTTAACTGAAGTCTGGTGACATCCTGAGCAGAGGACCTATCTAAGTCATGCCTAGACTCCTGACCCACAGACAAAGTGTAAGATAATAAATGTATACTGTTTTAAGCTGCTAAATTTGTGGTAACTTACCATGCAGCACAGAAAACTAACACAAATGTATGCCTGTGTGTGTGCGCATTTACATCAAGACCAGTAAAGCTTGTATATCAAGCAAGTTACTATCTCGGACAGCTAGAGCTTAATCCTTCTGGGAGCTCTGGGTGGTAGTGAAGGATAAACCCCAGAGTTAGATCCCCTGGTGGCAAGGAGCTGGGATATTTATTCACCAACTGCCATCAGATACGGGCTGATATTTTGATTCTTTGTTCCATAATCCTATATGAGAATAGTGCTGGTGTTGTTCCTAATATAAGTTCAGTTTGCCTGCATGGAGAGAAGACCCAGGAGGCAAACAACAGCCGGAGAATTTGTGGCGCTGCAGAGCATTGCCTGGGAAACAAGGAATTTGTGTGAGGCTTTGTGTTGAAAGGAGGCAGGGCCCAGCTCCTCCAGCAACCTCTGAACAAGAAACAGATTAGCTAGATCCCTTTGAAACAAAAAAAGCTTTTTGTGGGTCTGGGCAGTGAGAAATGGCTCTCCCCAAAGACAATATTTCTTTTCTTTTTCTTTCTAAAGTTCTACTAGGTGGCCCTACTCTGGGTTGCTTCTGAGAAACATCAAAATGAAAGTGGAGTTGGGGGTCCAAAGTCTCCTCCCACTACCCGGAGCCTTCATCCTGGACTTTGGTTTTGCTGCCTACAGATTTCTGTAAACATGAAGAGGCAACTCAAAGAAAAAGGGTTCTGCAGAGATATGGTGTCTCCACAAGGTGTGCGGTTTGTTGAGAGAAATACACGATCCTGGGGGCAGTGTGGGGCCCTGGGTAAATTTTGGAGGTGCTCCCCTTTCCATACTGGAAAACAGAAAAACCTCAAAGCCTTTTATGCTGAGAGTAAATATTTGATTTCTGAATAGAATTCCTGCCCCCTCAGAGACTGAGAGGAACTCAGGCTTGTGTCCATGGTTGCTAAACGTGCCCTATTCAGCAACTCTCCAGAGGAACAAAGAGGAGAAATTAATTGGCCTTACAGGGTTGGAAAGATCCAGCTTTTGCTGACCTATTTAAGATGCAGCGAGGACATTCTAGAGAATATCTCTGGAGTTTTGTTCTTGTAAAGCTTCAGTGCTCAAATACCATCAGGTAGAAAAATCATGGGGAAGCCACAGGACTACTTCCCAACTCAT
>NW_007727606.1:158227-159204 GCF_000696425.1 Galeopterus variegatus | reverse complement strand
GCTTCCAACCCCCCTCGCTTAGCCTCCTCCCAAAGAGGGAGGCACGAACTGGAAATCAGCTGGCTAGCATCTAATAATTGCCTACTGTGTGAAGAGCACTCTGTGTTCCAGACATTAATAAGGGCAGTGGGATGGGAAGGGGGGAGGCGGCACAGACAACCCAATCCCTGTCCAGGAGGTGAAACGTAATTGGGAAAACTGCATCTAAATCTGTAAGCAAGTATAATTGGTAGTACATTTGTACTGCCCTTTAGAAATTACCTTTTTAAATATTATTTTATTTGACCTTGTAACAACTGTGTGTGGTGGGAATGGTGTTTTTTTGTTTTTGTTTTGTTTTGTTTTCAAGGAGGAATATGAAACTCAGAGAAGTTAAGTAACCTGCTCAAAGTCACACCTTTTGTAAGCTGGCACAGTCTAGGCCCAGCCTGTGCTTCTTGGTCTAGTGTTCATAATATGACACTACTGAAAGAGGTTGCCTTCAGCCAGGCCCAGAAAAACAAATGAGGTAGAAAAAAGGAAAGTTCTGAGACAAGATGTGAGAGAAGGAAGGATAAAGTAGGCAACAGGACTGTAAAAAACAAAGCTTAATCAGCAAGAGAACAATTTGGTTCCAATGGTGAGGCCAGGGACACTAAGATAGATTTGTGATACACAGGATTCAACCTAGGGAGGTACAAGGTTTCTTAACAAAAAGCATCTGCTAAGTTGGTAGGGGAGGTGGCCTTGAGGACAGCCTAAAATTTTTACCTCTTGTTGCAGAATTAATAGGCTTCAGCTATGTTTAGCTTGCAGATCCTCACCAGAGTGAGGTCTCCAGGATTCTCCATCTGGTTTGATACCTCACAAGATAAGAAACACAACTTGTCAGCTGGCCCCGTGGCTCACTCGGGAGAGTGCAGCGCTGGGAGTGCCGAGGCCGCAGGTTCGGATCCTATATGGGGATGGCCGGTGCACTCACTGGCTGAGCGTGGTGC
>NW_007727606.1:155865-157430 GCF_000696425.1 Galeopterus variegatus | reverse complement strand
AGGTTCGGATCCTATATGGGGATGGCCGGTGCACTCACTGGCTGAGCGTGGTGCAGACCACCCCATGCCAAGGTTTGCGATCCCCTTACCGGTCAAAAAAAGAAAAAAAAAGTCTGGCAGTTTCCTAGAAACACAATTTGTCAAGATCCTTTGGTTGTAAGTGATAGAAGTTCTACCTGAATTATTTGAAGCAAAAAAGGAAGAAATTTCTTGCAACGTGGAACAAAATTTTGGAGGGAGCAGGAATAATTGGAAATAAGATACTTAAATGCTGTCATGGTTGTCACTCATCTTTTACTCTTGGTGTCAGCTGCATTTTCTCAAACCTTCTCATACTTTTGTGATGGGGGTCATGGCTTCTAGATATTCTAGTATATTGATGCTGTCCAATATAACTTTTTGCAATGATGGAAATATTCTATATCTGTGCTGTCAAGTAGGGTAGCCATTAGCCCCATGTAGCTAGTGGGACTGAGGAAATAAATTATAGATTTCATTTAATTTTAATTAATTTAAATTTAAATAGCCATTTGCAGCTAGTGGTTAACATATTGGACAGTGTATCTTGTCATCCCAGGAGGAGAAGATTCTTGATAGAGCTAGTTAAAAACAAAATCTTGGTGGACAACTGTGGTCGGCTTAGCTTAAGTCACATGCATGGTTCTGGATCAATCACTGTAGCTAGGAGAATAAAATACTGTCCCACGCTGGGTCATGAACCTAGCCCCACAGTCACAGGAGGGGTCTTTTCTAGAAGAAATAGAAGGGATGATGGGCAAGTTAAAATCTTCTAAAGACTTTGTGACTTCTATCTTGACATCTAGCTTGCTTCCTAAAATAGCAAGCATTTATTGAAAATCTATTATGTGTCATGCATTTTACATATATTAACTTAATTCTCACAAAAAGACCCTAAAAGGTCAATTATTACCCCCATATTATGGATCTAGAAACAAAGACTCAGATAATCACAGACTTGATCACAGACAGTAAATTGCAGAGCCAGAAAATAAATTCAAGTTTGTCTCCAAAGTCTCTGCTTCCTCCACTCTTATATGCTGTTCCTAGAGATTTGGGCTATAGAGATTATTAATAGTGGATAATTTTAACAATCATAACAGAATACACACAAATGAATGGCTTGGTTTTCTCCAAATAGTTATCTAGAGACCCTTGCTACTTATTCTAGAAAACATTTGTTAAACTCCTCTTTCAAAATTGCTTTTAGGGGTCGGCCCGTGGCTCACTCGGTAGAGTGCGGTGCTGATAACACCAAGGCCACGGGTTCGGATCCCATATAGGGATGGCCGGTTCTCTCACTGGCTGAGCGTGGTGCTGGCAACACCAAGCCAAGGGTTGAGATCCCCTTACCGGTCATCTTTTTAAAAACAAACAAACAAACAAACAAAAAAAAAACAAAATTGCTTTTAGAGTCTGAAGCATTTTTTTTTCCTTTTTGTCTTTTTTTACTGACCGGTAACGGGATCATAACCCTCGGTGTCGTGCCCACACCGCACTCAGCCAGTGAGCGGGAACCGGTCTCCACATGGGATCCAAACCCTCGG
>NW_007727606.1:127376-155226 GCF_000696425.1 Galeopterus variegatus | reverse complement strand
GACCAGGTAGCTCACTGGGTGAGCGTGGTGCTGACAACATCAAGTCAAGGGTTAAGATACCTTTACTGGTCATCTTTAAAAAAAAAAAAAAAAAGGTTATTAATTTGAATTCCTTTTCCGGCAAGTTGATAATTTCTGATTCTTTGGGATCAGTTATGGGAACATTATTGTGTTTCTTTGGTGGTGTCAGGTTTCCTTGTTTTTCTCATGTTTCTTGTTTCCTTGCATTGATACCTGTGCATCTGGTGAAACAGTACCTCTTTGAATATTGTAGCCACCTTGAGTGAAGAAGGACTTTTACCTGCAAATGTGTCTTGGTTTTGATTGGGTAGGGTACGAGGCCACTAGGTGGAGCTGCAGAGGCGACTCAGCCAGCTGTTTCTCAAGCAGTGGGAGAAACATATTTTAAAGTGTTTCTAATTATTACAATTTTTATAACTGAAGAATACATTTTTTTAAAAAGTATGGTGAATGATATATGAGTAACAAGGACAGGTAAAATTTTTGGCCCAAACTAGCTTTATATTAAAGGCAAAGTCTCCTACCTTTGTCATGCTTCTTTGGCTTCAAAGAACAGATATCCCAGTGAAGTTACCATCAGAGCAGAGGCATGTTGCATGGATACATAATACCTGGGTCCGGAATTGTAGAACTCAAACACCGAGGCAGCTCCTGGAACCAATTTTTGTAGGTAGCTCTGATTCTTTCTGTTTGTCTCTTTCATTCTCCTATATTTACAACTGACTCCCTCTATTTTGCTCATCTGAGTGCTCTATATGTTACAAATAATATAGAGTCTAACACATATTGGTTTTAATAATAAATAATTTTTATTGACTCATATGTTTGGAAAGCCTAGAGGTGGCATAGCCTTGAGAATTAGTTTAATCCAGAGGCTCAAAAATGTTGACAGGAAGTAGAAAGAAGGTCTTTAGACTGGTTAGACCCATCTCCTTGAAATGTTGCAGGTCTCTTGATGAAAAGGAAAAGAATGACAAGGAGGCTATGAATTTCAACCCTAGGAGTTATATGGCCTGAAAGCTGCCATTGCCTTGGTCTCTGAGGCCCTAACAACATTTAGGTGATTTTGTAGCTGGGTTCTCCAGGCACCAGACTCTGAGACAAAGTTTCATGTTCAGAATGTTTATTAGGGAGTGTCCTTGGGATTGACAGCTTTGGAAGGGAGCAGGAGGAAGCAGGAGTGGGCAGAGGTAAGAAGCTGAGCTGTGATGCAGGATGACAGCCTCAGCCAACCTCCAGGGAGCTCAAGGCTGAAGTGACGGCCCATCAGAGTTGTTCCAAGTGAAGCCAAAATGGCCAGGCCTTTACATCCCCATATCCATCAGTCACTGGATGTGTCTGCTCCTCCAAGAGAGGGTGAGCAGCTCCCTGAAGCTGAGTGGACAGCTGAAGGGACTACGGTACTCCCAAAGGCTGATCTGAAAATTTCTCCTTTGAGGCGGATCTGGGCAGTGCATCTCTTGTCTACTCTAGAAGAATAATTGGTAGTATGGAGAGATGCTGAGATCCCTATGTTAATTTTTTTAAATCACACACCAACAGGAAGGAGAAAAAGACTTCTGTGTCCATGATAAAACTGGAGAATCTTTTGAAAAAAGCAATTCTGTGTCCATGATAAAACTCGAGAATCTTTTGAAAAAAGCAGTACAGAGGATGCTGTTGAGAAAACTGAACTTAACTGGAGCAATGTGCTATTGCTGCCACTTACAGCAAAATACTACTACAAAAACCTGGTCTGCACAGGACCTCTCTAGTTATTCCAGTTAGAAAGGTAATTTTGAATTTTTTATTTTGTTTTGTTTTTTTAGCAACTGGGCAGTATGGGGATCTGCACCCTTGACCTTGCTGTTATAAAGCTGCACTCTAACCAGCTGAGCTAACTGGCCAGCCCCAGAAAGGTTAATTTGAGAGGTAGATAAGGAGGAGGAAGAACGAAGAGGACAGTGCTATTGTCTGCTTTCAGGAATAGCCCAGAACATTGGTTAGCCCTGGAAAACCCTGCTCAAACTTGGGAAGGGGTGTGAAAGTGAGCATGACTCAGCTGCCTGAGGTTGAGTTTCCAAAATCCAGTTACCCCGAGAGTGGGGGTAGACAGATTTCTCACTTTTATAGAGGTTCTCCTTAGGACAGGCTCTGAAGACTGACTTGTGACCAAGTTTTCAAATTTGTTACAGGTGGGTTGGTGGGCCACAAACAAGAGAATAGTGACCAAACTGCAGTTTGTTCTCTGGTGCTCTGCAAACAATTGGTTCTGTGTGGGGTGGACTGCTGCCAAGGACCCTGTGACTCAGGGCTTTGTGCAGATATAGCCAGGGATCCCTCAGCTGCAGAAAAAGGATTATCCGGCTCTGATGAGGAATGCTGTGGAGCAGGGCCTCAACACTGTGGTGCCAGCAACACCCATTCCTTTGAGTTTCTGAAGAAGATACACGACATTTCTGAGCAAAGAGTTCCCTTGCTGAGAAAACAACCCTAGCCATATACAATATAAGTCTTGCTCAAGAGGCTGGAAAATGGGAGCCAGGCCTGAGATGAGAATTCTCGGAACATATTGAAAGTATATATTTTTATAAAACCACTTGCCCAGCTGCTAGTGGGAGACATACACTTTTAGGTGGTAGATGGTTGGAGAGAGCAAGGAGCTTCCTAATAATACATTGCAGTGGATTGAATTATGTCCCCCCAAAATTCATTGGAGCTTGAATTGTGTCCCCCAGGTTTTGTGTACTAGAAACTTAGACCCCCTGTGACTGTTAAGAGGGTGGTAAGTGAAAGTTAGAGCCTTGAAGAGGTGATTGGATTGTAGGACCGTGCCATAGTGAATGGATTAAAAAAGGTTGTCAGGGGCTTGGTTCTGAGGGCTTTAAAAGAAGAGAGTCTGTCTTTCGCTCTCTCTGCTCTCTCTGCTTCCACCGTCTTGCAATGTGAGACCCCTGAGTCACTGTCACCACCACCAGATGGACTTTGGACTTTCCAGCCTCAGAAACTATAAGAAATAAATTTCATTTTCTTTTAAAATTATCCAGTTCCATGTATTTCGTTACAAGCAGTGGAAATGGACTAATACACACATCTTTCAAGTGTTGGGATGTGTGTGTGCTCATGTCAACCTCACTCTGGCTCTCTCACATGGTGGCTGTTTTCTGTTCCTGACCCCTCTGGGTGCAGGTGAGATGAGTTTCCTTCTTGCTACTCAGTTGCTCAGTGCTATTTCTTTTTTTTTTTTTTTTTTTTCCTTTTTGAGACCGGCCGCACTGTGCTCAGCCAGTGAGCGCTGTGAGCACACCGGTCATCCCTATATAGGATCCGAACCCATGGCGGGAGTGCTGCTGCGCTCCCAGCGCCGCACTCTCCCGAGTGCGCCACGGGCTCAGCCCAGTGCTATTTCTAAACCCCTCCTCCCTTTTCCTTAACCTCACCCCTCACTTTGATTCTCAAGTCACCAGACTATACCATTCACTGATTTCCAAGTTATATTCACCTCCAGGTCTTTTCCTGAAATTTCTTGAAGATTGTTGCTCCTGGCTCTTATCAACTCTACTTTTGGAATATTTTTTGGTGATTTCAGTATCATCATGGATAATTCATCCAGTGCTCTGGCTCTTCATTTCTATGACCTGTTCTACTCCAGTGATCTTGTTCTTTAACTTAACTCAGCACTCCCTCCCTTGGTCATACCATAGACTTTGACAGTCCCAATAACTTTGACAGTACCACAGCCCCCTCCATACTCTCAGTTTTGAGCATCTCACTCTCAGACCACCACATCTTATCTTATCAGCACACTCCCTCTAGTATCCTGTTTTCATGAACCTCAGACCCACACTGGAACCTATAGTCTCTTGACTCTACCAAATTTTCACTGCCCCTTAACTCCCATTTGTCTTCTCTTCCTTCATTACCTACTTTAAATTCTATAATCAGTCATTTAATTATTCCCTTGTATTAATCTTCAACTCCCTTGCCCTTTTCTTGCTTGATGGTAATATTTTGGCAAAACCTCTACCCTGGCTAAAATTCAATTCTCTATCTACTTCATTTCCTGTAACCATGCAACTGAAGAAAATCATTCAACCATGCTGACTGATCTCACTTTAAATTCATAATCATGAACCTCATATGAGTCCTTAAGACCATCCAGCAGTTGTACTTGTCTCTGGTTCACACCTTCTGTCTTCTGGAAAACCATTCTATACCTCCTCTTCCTTCCTCAAACCTCCAACATCTCTTCCTCTATTTTATTAATTGGTGATCTTGCTTCTTATTTGTATTAGTTATCCCTTGCTATGTAAAAAATTACCCTAAAATTTAGCATCTTAAAACAACCAACAGTATCTCACATAGTTTCTGATCAAGTTGTTGGTTGAGAGTACAGACTTGATTAGGCCTGATCTACTCCAAGCTCATTCACAGGGCTGTTGATAAGAGGCTTCAGATCCTTGCCATGTGGACCTCTTTATGGAACTGCTCATGACCTACATGGCTTTCCCCAGAGCAAGTGATCTGAGAGCGAGAAAGAGAGAGGACACAGTGTTTTTTATAACTTAACCTCTGAAATAATATACTATCACTTCTGCTATATTCTATTGGTTATACAGACCAACTCAGGTATAATGCAGAAAAGGACTACACAAAGGTGTGAGTACCAGGAGATGGGGATTATTAGGGGGCATCTTGGAGGCTGGCTACAATACTATTTTACAGAGAAAACAGAGAAATCAGAAGAGAACTTCCACAAGCTCCTACCACCACATTACCTAATTATCAGTATATATTCTAACTCCACTGCCATTGTTATAATTAACTCTCCCTCCTGCTATCTGAGGCCAATCCCTCCATTTATTAGTAGATCCCATTTCTCCTTGCCTACTTAGGGACATAGATCCAAAAATTCCCCCTTCTCTCCCCTGCATCATCAGTTTCCCCCTATCTACTGGATAACTCCCATTAACAAAAAACATATGCTGTGATCTTAAAGGAAAGAACTCTCCAATAACTCTACCTCTCCTTTCAGCCACCCATTTCTCCGCACCCCTTTACAACAAAATGCATTGGAAGAGTTGTCTAAAATTGCTGTCTCCAATTCCTTCTCCCATTCTCTCTCAAGTCTACCTCATCAGGCTTTTGCTCTCCAACTGCTCCAAAAATGCTGCTCTTTTAAGAGTTCTCAATGACCTCCACATTGTTAATGCCAATAGTCAATTCTCAGTCCTTTCTTTATTTGACCTATCAGCAGGATGTAACACAGATGATCTCTCCACAATGGAACTTTTTTTTTTTCACTTGGCTTTCAAGGTATCAAACACTCCTGGTTTTCTTTCTTGTTTACTGACTGATCATTCCCAATCTCTTTGCATTCTCCTCCTCCTCTTTTCAGCCTCTTCCATGTTGTAATATCCCAGGGCACGGTCTTCGGATCTGTTTTCTTATCTGTTTATATTTAGTCCCTTGATGATTCCATCCAGTCTCATGGCTTTATATCTATAGGCTAACAACTCTCAGATTTATATTTTCACCCCAGAATTCTCCTCTGAACGCCAAATACTTTTATCATACTATCTTCTTGGATGTCGATTAGATGAATAAGGCTTAATCTGTCCCACACTGAACTCCTGATCTTCCCCCTTTCAAACCTACTCCTTCCACCATCTTCACCATATCAGTAAATGGCAATTCCATCCTGTCAATTGCGCAGGAACAAACCCCTAGAGTTTTCCTTGATTCCTCTTTTTCTCTTTCTCACAACCCATATACAAACCTTCAACAGATCCTGAAAGTCTTGCCTCCCAAATATATCCAGAATTCAACCACTTCTCATCATCTGCACCACTATCTCCCTGATCCAAGACATCATAATTCCTATCCAGATTATTCCAATAGCATCCTAATTGGTGTCCTTTCTTCTACCTTTACCCCTTCAGTCTATTCTCACTACTTCATCCAGAATGATTTTTTAAAAATTTAAGTCACATTATGGCATTCCTTTGCTCAAAACCCTCCAACAGCTCCCCATCTCAATACCTTACAGTGACTTACAATGCTCTATATGATTGCCCACCCCCCAATTTTTGACTTCCTGTCTCAAAACTCTTTCCCTCTCACTCTGCTCCAGTCACACTACCCTCCTTGCTGTTTCTTAACCAGGCAATGCTCTCACCTTGGAACGTTTGTACTTGCTATTCCCTCTACCTGGAACGCTCTTTCGTAAAACTCACCCTTGAAGATTAGAGTGGCTTGTTCCATTATCTCATTTAAGTCTGCTAAGAAATACCTCAGTGAAGCCTTCTTTGGTCATCCTATCTAACGTTTCATCTCTCCCCCTCCCCCCAACACACTCCCTATCCTCCTCTGCTTTTACTCCACAGTACTCATCAGCATCAGACACTTTTTTTTTTATCTATCTATCTATCTATCTATCTATCTATCTATCTATCTATCATCTATCTATCTATCTATCTATTTCTGACCGGTAAGGGGATCGATCTATCTATCTATCTATCTATCATCTATCTATCTATCTATCTATCTATCTATCTATCTATCATCTATCTATCTATCTATTTCTGACCGGTAAGGGGATCACAACCCTCGGCTTGGTGTCGTCCGCACCACGCTCAGCCAGCGAGCGCACCTTATATAGGATCCGAACCCGTGGCGTCGGCGCTATCAGCGCCGCACTCTCCCGAGTGAGCCATGGGGCCGGCCCAGACACGTTTATTTACTCATTCATGTCATGTTTTTGTTCAGTTACTTCTCCTCACTCTACTGGAAATTCCCTGAGCAAGGGATATTCGTTTATTTTGTTCACTGCTATACATCTCCAGTACCTAGGACAGTACTGGTTATAACAAGCTCACAATAATGTATGTCAAATAAATGAATGGGTATCCCACAGGGACAATGAGGTGTCCCTGGATTAGCAGCTTGGAGCAGAGAGGGAGACGACTCCCGAGGCTGTGAAGTTCAAATATAAGACTATGTATGAAACAGCGTTGCAAACGTAATGAGCTGTACGAAGGATCAGTATGATTTATTGTTGGTTTAGTTTATGCCTCCAGGAACCCCTGCTGGGCCCGCTTTCCTCCTCCATCCTTTTCCCGTGCTTTCCTCAGCTGGGGCTCCAGACCCACCCAGTCGGACAGATCATCAGGCCAACGTATCTCTTCTCCGGCGGGATTTGGAAAAGTCTTAGCACCAGTCTCCGTACCCTCTGCCACCGCCTCTTAGCTCTCCCATGACCCGGGAGCCCCGCGCACCCAACAACCCCCGCCCCCTTAGCCAGACAGGAAACGGAAGTGACGAAGCCTGAACCCCCGCCCATACGCCCTCGCAGCCCCGGGGAGGTGACGCGAGGCCCGGAAGGGGCGGGCACCAAGCTGCGGAGGGCGTGGGCGTGGCGGCCCATCCGAAAGTGGCCGTTTACTTGAGGCGGTTTCCTTAGTACCCCGAGTGATTTGAGTCTGTGGTGAGCTGCGGGCGGGCGCTGGGCCGGTGCTGTCGCAGCAGGAGTGGACCCCGGGGCCTCAGAAACAGGCTTTTATCTGGCCCGGGACTGCCAGCCGTGCAGCGCTTCTCTCCATAGCCGAATACTGAGTATTTGGACTCTGCTTCAGGCCCAAGTTCCCCGCCCTTCCCCGCTCCGCCTTTCTCTCTGGCTGCTACTGTCACTGCCTCCCTTTCCTACCTCGCTGTGCCCTCCACTAGGCACAATCTTCGTTCTCTCAAATCCGTCCTTTTTTTCCTCTCTTCCGCATCCCTTCCAGAAAGCAATTTAAAAGTCTTTCCTTCCCTCTTTATTTTTTCTTACTTGTCTTTCTTTCTCTTCTCTTTCCTTTACTTCTTTGTTTTTTTCACTCCCTGCCAGGTTTCTGCCTTCTCCAGGGCTTCTCTCCTTTTCAGGCGCCTGTGGTTCGTGTGTTAGGAAGTTGAGCTTTTAACGCAGTCGTTTGAAGATTTTAACCTTTTCCTTTCTCCTAACCAGGAGTCACAGATGCCAGGACGTATGGCCCCCCTCAAGAAGTCTCAGAAGGCCACAAGGTTGCCCCTGGCTCTAAACCCCCTGAAGAGCAAGGACGTGTTGGCAGTGCTGGCTGAGAGGAACCAGTCTGTAGTACCAGTTGGGGCGTGGGTAGAACATGCCTCCCCAGATAGTTCGGAAATCCCTGCATATGTGAGTGTCAGTTTGACCCCTCCTCTTCTTTTTATTAATTAGCTTTCTCTAATCCTTGGTGCTTAGATAAAGATGAACAGTCTGAGGATGCCATTTCTATTCCATCATAAGTAGATATGTTTTTGCATTAAGATTATAGAACAGATATGTATTTGCCAAAGCTTGCTGCAGCTTCAGTTGGCATAAGCAAATATTTATTACTTACCTACTGTATGGACCATAAATCTACATGGGATTGTATATCCAGTCATGCGTGGCTTAACTACAGGGATATGTTCTGAGAATGTGTCCTTAGGCAATTTTGTCTTTGTGGGAACATCACAGGGTGTGCTTACACAAAGCTAAATGGTATAGCCTACTACTCACCTAGGTTGTACAGTATAGCCAATGACTTCTAGGCTACAAGCTTGTACAGTATGTTACTGTACTGAATACTATAGGTTCATAATACAATGGTAAGTACTCAGGAATCCAAATATCTAAACATAGAAAAGGTACAGAAAAAATGCTGTGCTATAGTCTTATAGGACCACCATTGTATATGCAGTCTGCTGTTGGTCAAAATGTCATTGTGCACTGCACAACTGTATAATATATATGTGTGTGTATATAGTCTTCTCAAATTATTGCTTGCTCACTATACACAAGACATAAGCACTATCTACATCTTCCAGACACTGTACAATTTAGCAGGGATGACAGTTGGCCACACTTTAAGTAACATTAATTGGTAGCTTAAAGTTTATGATAAGTTTCATAATGGAGATTCAGGCAAAATGGAGTAAGAGAATAAAGGAGAAAAAGATTAATTCTAACAGGGATTCTGAGAAAGTCTTAACTATAAATTCCATGAGGACCTTTCTGTCTTTTTCATTTCTGTCCTGGCATAAAGTAGGTGTTCAGGAAGTATTTGTTGAATGAATGAGGAAATATAGTCTATGTTGGTCCTTAAAGAATAGAAATGCAGTAAGTACAGATGGTAAAGAAAAGCATATCATGTGAAGGGAAACTTTTGCAAAGTTTATACCAATTAACACACAAGGGCAGTTTTGTAAGGTTTTTGATAGTCTTTCACCAAACTGTGCCCCTTATCTATTATTCTTATTTTATTGTGGCACTTATTATGTTGTATTATAGTAGGTTGTTTGTATAATCTACTTTTCCTGATGGAGTATGAGCTCCTTGAGCATAGGGACAAATCTTATTTATCATCACATCCCCATTTTTATTTTAAATAAATACTGCCTAATAAACACAGGCACTGAGTACATATTTATGGAATGCACAAAATCTGTGAAGTATAGGTTAAAAAATAAAATCTGTGTAGTATAGTATCTGTATGTATATATCAGGTGCTGAACATGGATAGGAAAGTATAAGGTATGTTCCCTCAGTGTACTTGATCTCAGAGGAGAAATGAGACATGTTTAAAGTAAGTGTTATAAGTGTAATCATGCGGTGTTTGTCTTTTTGTGAGTGGCTTATTTCACTTGGTATAATGTCATTAGGTTCATTCAGGTAGCATGTAACAGAAATTCCTTTTTTTTTTAAAGCTGAGTAATGTTCCATTTCATGTATATACCATTTTCACTACTTTTTTTTTTTTTTGCGACAACTTTTTTGCTCTGTAATTTTATTTTGTTCTTTGATGTTTTTCCTGGTATAGAACATAAAGGTTGTCTTATCATGTATATTGAATTTACCTCTGAGAAACCTAATTGAGTAAGTGAAGGATTTGTAGACATGAAAATTTAAAAAATATTTCTGCTAGGTTTTCAAACAATTCATTAGAAATAGAGCAAGTTTATAAGATAATTGGTAATCTTTGATAATGCAAGATATTTTATAAAATATATGATATTGTCGGTCTTTCAAGCAATATGACATGAACCAAAATAAAAATAGATCCTTTTGACCTTTTAAAAAATAAAGTGTTATGTATGTACGTACATATTCATTGATTTATTCCTACCCTGCTTATTTTCAGAAAAGATTTTAAGAGTCTGAGTAGTATTTGATTAAGTTCGAAGAATATGATCCTTAACCAAAGAAGAAAGATATGACTTTGGGTTGATATGATCCAGGAAAAAGTTTAATGAGTAATTTAGATAACCAGAGAAGAGAAGGAGATGATTCTCCTATGAAGGAGAATGAGGAGAGTAGGAAGTAAGTAAAGCGTGTCCAGGATTCTAAGGGTAGATTAGATTGATTGGAGTGGAAGGTTTGGTAGGGGAATGGAGGTTGACAGGATTATAGAAAATAAGGATGGTAGGGTACCAGAAGAAATTTTGGAGAAGCGATTGACTTTACTCATTGTTTAACATTTACAGATGAATTTCATGATCAAACAGTATTTTTTTTTTAAAAAGATGACCAGTAAGGGGATCTTAACCCTTGACTTGGTGTTGTCAGCACCACGCTCAGCCAGTGAGCGAACTGGTCATCCCTATATGGGATCCGAACCCGGGGCCTTGGTGTTATCAGCACCGCACTCTCCCGAGTGAGCCACGGGCCGGCCCATCAAACAGTATTTTGATTACACTGATTGCTTTAAAGTTTTTAAAGATTAAGGAGAGGTTAGATCCTGGGGGGACAAATTAGGGTATAATTATAACAATTTAGGCATGAAGTATAGCATCGAAAGTTCTTTAGTGGTAAGGAATGGAAAGGAAAGCCTTGAAAAAGGAGTGGATAAAATGGGAATGAAAAGGGATGAATGCAAGAAACATTCCAGAAGAATCAGTAAGATTTGGTACAAAGGTATTTAAGTTATTAACACCTCTTTTTAATTGCTCAAATTATGACATCTCTAATATCAGTAGTATCAAAATCTCTAATATTTGACACTATCAGGCTTTTTCTTTTTGTGCGGTAAAAAGGGTAGAATCTTATGTTCCTACACATTTACTAAAAGTGTTCAAGTCTTGGAAAGTGTATAAACATGTCTCCTTTTCCTTGTTTAAAAATTTCCCATCAGTGCTAAACAAAGGGAGTTTGATCAAGCATCTAATAGAAATCTTTACTGCTTTAGCATATCTTGTATGTGAATCTACCCTTATTAACAGATGTAGCTCTGTCACCTCAGAATACATGCTGAATAGTTACTTCTAAAGCTTGGTTATCCTGAGATCATGTCTATTCTAAAGAGTAACTCCTAGTCATTTTTCTCCCCAAAATTTCACGGGGCCACCAGGATTTCTAAAAATGCCATAGCTTCAGACCCCCATGTCAGTTAAATTAGCATCAAAAGACACTGCTGTCCTATCATTGTATGTGACTATTGCATTACTTTATAACTTGTTCTTGTTATCTTTTGCTGTATAACAAACCTCTCCAGAACTTAATGGCATAAACCAAATACTGTGTGTCAGGAATTTGAGCAGGGTCCAGTGGGGATGGCTTGTCTCTGCTCCACAGTGTCTGGCTCAAATAGCTGGACATGACTG
Source organism: Galeopterus variegatus (assembly GCF_000696425.1). Taxonomy (NCBI): domain Eukaryota; kingdom Metazoa; phylum Chordata; class Mammalia; order Dermoptera; family Cynocephalidae; genus Galeopterus; species Galeopterus variegatus. Next base: position 143,589 of record NW_007727606.1, on the reverse strand, counting down.
GGACAGCTTGCTGGGTTCTGGCTGTTGGTTGGATTCCTTGGTTCTTCATGTGGCACCTGCTGGGCTGTAATATCGAAGATGGCTTTCTCACTCATATATCTGACAATTGGGCTATAATGACTTCAATTGCTAGGGGCTGGCTGGATATCTTTCTGTTTCCACATGGCCTTTCTATTTGGCTAACTTGGGCTTCTTCACAGCACAGTAGTCAGAATTCTTTTATGGTGCTGGGTTCCCCCACAGTGAATACTTCAAGAGCCCCAGGTAGAGGTTGCTTTAGGACCTTGCTTGGGAAGACACAGAGCCAACACTTCTGCCTCATTCGGTTGGATGTATAGAGCCAGATCAAGTTCATTGTGAGGGAGGATTACACTAGAGCACAGATACCAGGAAGCTTAATTAACATTGAGGAGAGGAGGAGAGATCATTTTTAGAGACTAACCGCTACATAATCTAAGCATCAATTCCATCCTATGTGAATTATCCAAAATGTGTTCTTTGTTGTGAGAAACACTTCATTCTATATTGCCCACTTGGGAGTCCATAGGATGCAAAAAGGCTATAAGTTAGTTGTGCAATCAAAGCAATATTTAACTTTGTTTAACCCAGTATTTCCCAAATTTATTTAACTCTGGGAAACCACAGAACAAGTGTTCTCAGGTTCTGATTACCTTGCACAGTGGTGTTTGCTAGGAAAAATATGTTTCATGTTTCTGAAATCTGGTCCACTCATCTTTGGTTTACAGTTGAGATCCAGTATCTGTAATTGATCATGCACTTCAGTGAGATGTTTGATCATTTTAGCGTGAGGATAAAAGGAACAGACAGAGAAAATGGAAGTAAAAGAAAGAGACTGAATGACTTAAACATGTCTGGGCCTTGAGTTAATCTGGGTCAGTTATTCAGGCTTTATTACATATATCTATCCTTTGGAATTATTTTACCTAATTTTTTTTGATATTTGTATTGTACATTCCACTCCTGTGGTTCATACTCTTGTAGAATACTTTATGGGATAGATTTCTTGGAAAATTTAATTTAAACTTAAACTTATAATCATTTGATTTTGAGAATTTAATGACAATCTGTGAAATAATCTGAGACACCCTTTAGAATTAGAAATTGGAAGCACTGTGTTACAAGGAATAGATAGGAGGTATGATGATGATTTTATTTAATTTGAACATTCCTTATGAAGGAAAGACATAGTCAAGAGAAAAGTGGTACAGAATAGAACACAAGGGTTGGAGTCAGAGAAACTTCGGGCTCTGCTACTACACATCTGTATGATCTTGGGCTACTACTAAAGATTACTTAATCTTTCTGAACCCCAGTTTTCTCATCTGTAATATAGGGATAAGAATACCTACTACAAAAGGTAGTTTTGAGGATCAAGTGATATAATGTAGATAAAGTACTTGTCACATAATAGATCCTTAATAATGATAACTGCTGTTGTTATGATGACTGTGACTGTTATTCAAAGCACTTAGAGGAGGTGAATGCAGATCAGGGACTCAAATGGGATAAAATGTTCCAGATAGTTTAGAATATGTTTTGGAATTGAGCAATTATATCAATATTCATGGAATGCTTTAATAGTCAAGGCTCTGTACTGTATGCTGAAGGGGAACAAAAGAAAATTAAATACATTTCTTGCTCTCAAAGAATTCATAATCAAGCAGGGGAGTCAAGAAGTACTGTGCTCAGTTAACGTTAGTAAAATGAGAGGTGCCATAGCATAAGAGAGATCAGAGGAAGAAGGTGTTGTGGAAGGTACTGGGGGGTAGGTATTAATGGTCTTGAAGACTTAGTAGTCTTTTATTAGGTGGAGATGAGAGGAATGGCATGCAAGGTTAAAAATGGAACATAGTTTGATTATGAAGACATTTTACAGTAGGATATATTTGATGAGTGGTGAGCAATCTGGTGTGTGTGGACTGTTCACTCATTTTAGAATATGTGTAACACAAGATTGGCTTGATTGGTTTGTTAAGAATTAATGAAGACATCTTTAGTTCCAGTTCAATAAAAAATTAAAATTTGATTTGAGTACTCACGAATTCCAGTTTTTAGTTTGTGATTTGGTTTAAGTTCTTGGTACTCACTAGCTTTGTCTAGATTATCAGCTCTGAACTCCTGTGATTTTCTTATTCTTATGGGAATTTTTGATTATAGAAATGAACTTTTTTTCAGGATCAGATCCTGACTGCTTTGTGTTTCTAATAGTGCTAACGGGCAAAACTGCTGACATTTAAATTCATTTTTTTATCTTTCATCTTTAAAGACTTCAGCATATATGGTTGAAGAAAAACTAAAAGAACAGTTAAGGAAAAAACAAGAAGCTTTGAAACATTTTCAGAGACAAGTCAAACACCGAGTAAATCAACAAATTAGGCTAAGAAAAAAGCAACAGCTTCAGAAGTCTTATGAAGCAGTAAGTTCAAAAGTGAACCTCACTCAGTAAAGATTGAGTGGAAAGTATGTGTTACGGGATAAACTGTTAGGCAGTAACAGTCACTTTCTTTTGATTCCATGCTTTGTATAATCTGATTTATTAGTTAGGGCAGTAGATTTTTATATAGAGAAACCGTGTTTTATTTCTGCATTGTTCTGACTCACTTTGTTGCTTTCACCAAATACTGTAGTTAAAAACAATGTCAGAATTTCAGATTCAGACTTGAGTTTGAATTCTGGCTTTGCCACTTAGTAGCTATTTGGCCTTGTGCTAATTACTTAACTTCTCTGATTGTAGTTTCTTCATCTATAAAATGGGGATATGATGCTTACACAGAACTGTGTGAGAATTAGATGAGATAACTTAAATTATTAGCACATAGTAGGTGCCTGGTAAATGATAGTTTCTCTGCCAGCTAAAGCCTATCCTCTGATCCCCACCCTGGCTTAAAATCTTTTGCATGCTAGAGGCATTATTTGATTATACTAAACTGAAGTGGAATCTCACTGTCCCCATTTCTTCCTATGTGTAGGCAGAAAAAGAAGGCTGTATAGCCATGCAATCTTCAGATCCAGCACACTTAACTCCTAAAAGGACAAGTGTTTTTGCAAACAATTTGAATGGCGCTATTGGAATTTCTAGGTTACCCCCTTCCCAGATGCTTGGGGATGAAATAGAAGATAGAGAGAATCAGAATGAATTATTCCAACAACAAGCCCAGGCTGTAAGTACATACTCATCTTCCCAGATGCTTGGGGATGAAATAGAAGATAGAGAGAATCAGAATGAATTATTCCAACAAGCCCAGGCTGTAAGTACATACTCATTTTTTTTTTTTATGTCTATGATATTTTCCCCTATCCCCCAAACCAAAAATATGACATCTAGGATATGAAGTGAGGATTAGGAATTATCACATACAATTTCACTTTTATCATGTGACTTTTTTACCTTTGTAAAGTGGGGAATAATGGGATAATGCTCATTTTTTATGTATATATTTTAATTTACATTTATTTATTTTTGTTAAGACCCTTTAGAATCACCTAAAGAAATGTGCGAAAGTATTAGAATTCAAAACTTGCTAGAAAGAGCTTTAAGTCAAAGAACATAGATTTTCCCAGTTATACTGAGATTATGTTCTGGGTAAGTTACTATCAGTTTCTAGCATACAGACAGAAGTGATTCTTACATTTGTTGCACAGAGGTTCAGTACATATATGGGGTATTTCATTTATTATTTATCTTTGTCTCTTTTTTATTTCTGTCTTTTAATCTGATTATCACAACAAATGGATCTATAGTTATAGGTCAAGTAATAATATACTAAACACAACATTTCCAGCGTCTTTGGAAAAATGAAAATTTTACTTAGTGACTCATTTTATATGCCTGCTGTTTAAAAATTAACCACTATGAATAGACTCATCCACTCAAATCAATTGACTCCATCCAGTCAGCTCTCTCCTTGGTGTACCTGAGATTTTGTCCAGTTGATATCCTATTTTTCAACTCTGCTTTGGGAATTGTTCTTCATGTTATCATTTTTTTTTTCTTTTTGTCTTTTTTCGTGACCCGTAACGGGATCGCAACTCTCGGTGTCGCGCCCGCACCGCACTCAGCCAGTGAGCGGACCGGTCTCTATATGGGATCCGAACCCTCGGTGGGAGCGCCGCTGTACTCCCAAGCCCCGCACTCAACTGAGTGCGCCACTGGGCCGGCCCCTTTCATGTTATCATTTAAAGGCAAATTCTTAGGGATTGTGAGAGGAAGAGAGAAAATGTGGAAAATGATGAGTATGTTAAAATAAAAACTGTGTTACTGCCTAAGTTAACAAGCTTAGTCTCCATAATCTGATCTATTAGCATAAATGGGGAAAGCTTTAGAAGCACATGTTATCATGTTGAAATACTTAAAATAATTTAATTTTTTTGTGTGTGTAAAACTGTGACTTTTTCTCAACATTGTTCATTTTATAGTAGTCATTTTTGTAATCATTGTTTGTTTGTTTTTTTTTTAAGATTACGAACAGTTTGTTTAGCAAATGTTTATTGAGCCAGGCACTGCATAAAGTACAAGGAGTAGAACATTGACTAAAACAGACACAGTCATTATCTTCATGGTGTTTGCAGCTGTAAATCCCATTGTAGTGAGGATTTTACTTCATCTGTATAATACATGAATAGAACTCATCAGTCAGCAGATTTTTTAATATACTGTGTTTGTTAAGCATTATAAGAATGCTAATGAAATGTGAAGTAGGACCCTCCATGGGTTTATATTTCTAGGTAGAGATACAAAGCTAATAGACCCCAGTCTATTAGATAATAATACAGAGACATTTGCTGTATTTGGCAATAAAGTTTGTGCTCTGGGAGTTCAGAAAATTTAAAATTCCAAGGAAATAAGGGAAGAATTCATGGAAGAGATGGAATTGAACTGTACATTTTAATTTAAAATTCCAAGGAAATAAGGGAAGAATTCATGGAAGAGATGGAATTGAATTGGTAAATTCAAGAGAATTTTTGAGATAGGAGGAACAGTTAAAAGTTAAACAGTTAGAAATTAGAATCTACAATGAGCTTAGTATTAGTATATTTGGGAATAGAGCCTTTCTAATTAATAGTTTATAAAGGAGCATACAGAAAATGAGGTTAGATAGGTAGGAGGAAATCAGGTGATGAAAAGGCTTAAATATTATAAAATTTCAAAAAGTTTTTATACCCTGTTTTTTTTGTTGTTGTTGTTTGTTTTTTTCATCTTCTTGAAATAAGATGAACTACTAAAGAATGCTCAGTGACTTAAACAACTATTTGGGGCCTGTAAACTTTTGCTCATACAGCTCCATGACAGTAGATGCTTTTTAATCTTACCATGTCTGTTGCAGTTCTTATCCACTAGATGTCACTATGACTAGACAATGAGACAGTGTTCAAGCACTAACTCCCTTAGTTTATCTAGAACTCGTTGAATAAATGGGGAACATAATTCACTTTCTGAATGTTAGTGGACTTTTCAGTTTTCTTGTGTTTTGGAGCTATAGAAACACAACTTGGAGTTGGAAGGGTTTTAAAAGTTCATCTGTAATATTGAAATATTTAAAGATGAAATGATTTGGCGTCTGGAATATACTTTAAGGTAATATAAGAATGAGGTAAAAAGTAGGGAGTTTGGATAAAGCAAGATTGGCCAGGAGTCGATCATTTTAAAGTTGGGTAATATGTCCATGGATATTATAGTATTCTGTCTACTTCTGAATATGTATGGTTTTCCATATGTTTGAATTTATTTAAACTTTTAATTAAATGTTAAAAAAATATATATTATCTGGTCCAGCCCTTCTCTTTCTAAGGAATTCTTTTTATACCATTTCTAATATATGTGTGTGTGTGTGTGTATATATATATATATATAGCCATCTAATTTCTGCTAGAACACTTCTGCTGTTGGAGAACTTACTACTTTTTCAGACTGTTCATTTCGTTCTTAGAAGACTTGAAAATATTACAGCTATTTCTTCAATATATTGAGTGAAAATCTTTCTCCCTATAACTTTTACCCATTGGTTTTAGTCTTGCCCTCTCAATAAAGAATAAAATACCATCTGAGGGCACTTCATGTGTTTAATTATAGTTAATTTTTTTTTTTTAGGTTTGTACATTCCTAATGCCTTGGTTCATTTCTTTGGAATGCTATTTAGTTTTTCTATATTCTTCTTAAATATGACCCCCAAAACTGAACACAGTACTGTATTTCAAATGTGATTCGGCCAGGATCTGTCCTATTTTATACTCACACATCACCCTCTACATAATAATGCTTAGTATTACCTACTTGCTTGAAGATCAGATTAGATTAGGTACCCAAAGTTAGGAACTAGAATTGTAGAACTGGAAGAAATTTCGAGTGGTCACATAAAATAGAACCAGCCCTTTCTCTTTGTTAAGACTGATATTTATTTTTAAGGACCAGGTTTCTATGGTGTCTCTTGATAACTGCATTTTGGTGGGGAATTGAAGAACATCTGATCATTGTTTTATTCTCACCACTTAAAAACGTTTTATCTATCTATAGACTATGTAGTTCACCACTGTTTCTTTTCTAGCATGGTTTATTCTGGTTCTTTATTTGCTTCTCACTGAATCATTTACTATCTTGTTTGTACTTTTATTCTCTCTTTACAATGCTGGTTCTCCAGCTTTTTAAAACCCTAGAAATGATTACTTTTTGTAGTAAAGTTTTTTTTTTTAAAGTTTATCTATTTATTAATATTATTATTGTGTTACATTCTAAGATGTCGTGGAGCAGTTGGAGGGGAGGGGGAGAGGGAAAGGGGGAAGAAAATAAGGTGGGAGAATGAGGAAGGAGGGGAGGTGTGGTTGAAGCCTGTGGCACCCCCCTCATTTCTGCAGAGGAGACCAGGGGGCTTCCAGTGGTGGCTCGGTCATTGCTGGGCTGGATGCCTATGTCAGGTGGGTGTGGCTGAAGCCCTTGGCCCCACCACCCTGGCTCAGGAGACAAAGGGTCTTTTAGCAGTGGCTTGGTGGTCATTGCTGGGCTGGTTGCACAGTTCAGGGGGCTGTGGCTGAAGCCCTTGGCCCCCCACCACCCTGACTCAGGAGCCTAGGGTGTTTCTGGCAGCAGCTCAGTGGTTGTTGCTGGGATTGGTTGCGGGTGTTGGGGGGAGCATGGCTGAGGCCCCCCCCCCCCCCCCCGGCCCGGGAGTCTGGGGCACTTCCTGAGGTAGTTTGGTGGTTGTTGCTGGGATTGGTTGCGGGTGTGGGGGGGAGCATGGCGGAGGCCCCCCCCCCCCTCCCCGGCTCAGGAGTCTGGGGCACTTCCTGAGGTAGTTTGGTGGTTGTTGCTGGGATGGTTGTAGGTATTGGGGAGACAAGGCCAAGGCCCCCCAGTAAAGGTTTAAGTCAGATGAAATAACCTGCTAAATTCTCTGTAACCTACCATTGAAAAAACTAGTGTTTCAGTTAGGTTCTTTTGGCTGCAAGATCAGGCTAATGCAAGCAAGGGGAAAGTTTGCTTCAATAATACACATGGGGTAATAAAGACAGAATCAGAATCTCACACAAATCCAATCTTCCTTAAGGAGTCTGCAACTGGAGAGTTTTTCTGGATCTGAGGTAGCTCCATGGACTCCAAGAGCATGGGATCTTTCATCTTTACATTAGTATTTATTTAACCATTAAGGTGATTGATTCAGTTGCTCTCATAGGTTAACCAACCTTTCCCATTTGCCTGAGATTGAGGGGTTTTCCAGGACATGGAACTTTCAGTGCTAAAACTGGGACAGTTCCAGGCGACTGGTGTAGTTGGCCAGCTTGTCTCTCAACATTTGTGCTTCTCTCTTATTTACTTATTTTTCTACTACTAACTGATATTCTCTTCTTTTCATCACAGCTTTATAACTTTGGCATACTTGAGGTTCTTTCAGTCTCTTTTCTCCAGTTTAGGACTTTTTAGGTTCAGGTCCTGTCCTGACTTTTCTTTGAGTATTTCCTAATTCATTATCTGAGATAAGAAATCTTTATTGGCCCAGTTTGCCTTTTTTGCCTTAGGTCTAGGTTACTGGCCATCCTATAGATTGGTAGCTATAGTGATAAAAGAAAGCTATTGCAACAGATGCATTGTATTGGAGTTCACGGACTGTTATAAGGGACTCATGTTAGTTAAGTTTAACCATATAATATTTTGTGGCCATTGAAAAATCTAACACATTTAAAAATGAGTGTGATATCATTTGCAAATAAACTACATTGTTCTTGAATAGAATTAATCTTTGAGTAGATTTTTATGTCACATGCAGTTTAAACTGGTGTTTAACTAGTTTGAAGTCATGTTTGACTGATGTAAAGTGGTTATAACACACAGTTTAAATTGGTATTAGGCCTCCACAGCAATAGAGTAGGTAAAATTCTATAAGTGTTAGATCTCATCTGTAGTCTTTTTGCATGACGTATGTGGTGTTAACAGATCTCATCTGTAGTCTTTTTCCATGACGTATGTGGTGTTAACTAATTGTTTCATTTGTTTCATTTATACAGTTATATATAAGTTTTCATCTTTCTAATCCCCAGCTGGCTAAAAAATTGCATGAACAAATTAAAAAGAACTGAAGAAAGTATGAACAGTGCACAGTGTCATAGTAGATATTCTAATTGTTTCATTTGTTTCATTTATACAGTTATATATAAGTTTTCATCTTTCTAATCCCCAACTGGCTAAAAAATTGCATGAACAAATTAAAAAGAACTGAAGAAAGTATGAACAGTGCACAGTGTCATAGTAGATATTGTTATTTGTCAAATTTTATTCTACATATTTGCTTGATGTTTTAAAATTTGTTTTAATATGTAATCATTGTTTGCTTTAGATTTTAAGATTTACATCCCAAAATTTGTTTACATAGTTCAGTTTTTGTTTCAGCAGACAAAAGTCCCTTTGCTAATTGTTAAAATCATGTTTCTGCATGTAAAATAGGCTGGTTTTTTGTATGCAGAAGACATAGCATCAAGACCTATATTTATTTGATATACTGGTAAACAACCCTTGTTCCAATCAGTTAAGGCAAGGGAGGAGGCTGCCAAAGGCTGCCCCTTTGTTAGGGCTTGTGGGCATGGCAGTTTTCCACTATAATTGGTTTCTGGTACATCTAAGATATAGTCTCTAGTGGTTAGTGCAAGCGAAGTTTTGTTGGTGATGGTTTTTCTACTGGAGGGAAGAAAATCTAGGCCAGTGTCTTCTAGGATATTCCTGAGATCTGATATATGTGCGTATATATTTATATATGTAATATGAGAACCCAGAATGCATCTACATGCTCATGTTGTTCATGGAGAGGTAGCTTTTTGAGTGAAATTGTCAAGGAATCTTTTTTTTCCTTATTTACACATTCAGTTTTATTAAAATTATATATGCACATAGTTTAAACAAATAAATAGTTGTGTATAATATTTGTAATTAAAAAAACAGAAGTACTTTGCCCATTTCCTCATTTTCCCCTCCTCAAAAGGAACGATTTGAAATTTTTTAGTTTTGTCTTTTTGTATTAACATTCATCTTTCTGTTTACAGTGCTCCTTCTTGATTTTTTTAAAAAAATTAGGCATTTGTATTGATGTTCCACTAGGAAGGATGAGAATTTAGCCCTCTTTCTATCCCCTGCTTCTGCTGCACATGTACCCTTCCTACCTTTCACCCTCTCTTTATTGATAGGTATACTGTAATTTTGCTTAGATCGATATTCAGCATTTACGTTCTTATGACTATGTAAACAGCTGAGCTAGGTAGTAAGCTATGATTACTTTTCCTTCTATGTGTGGCTTTTTGTTTTATCTGGAGTTGGAATTATAGTCACCCCTCAGTGTCCTTGAGGCAGTGGTTCCAGAAGCCCTGAGGATACCAAAATCCACGGATGCTCAAGTCCCTGATATAAAATGGCATAGTATTTGCATATAATCTATGCACAACCTCCCTTATACTTTTAGTCATCTCTAGATTACTTACAAAACTGAATAGAATGTAAGTTCTATATAAACAGTTGTTATACTGTGTTGTTTTTTATTTGTATTATATTTTTTATTGTGTTATAATTTTTATTCTTTTTTTAAGGAATATTTTTGATCCTCGGTTGGCTGAATTTTTTTTTTAAATGAAATGCTTCACGAATTTGTGTGTTATCCTTGCATAGGAGCCATGCTAATCTTCTCTGTATCGTTCCAATTTTAGTATATGTGTTGCCAAAGTGAACACGTAATGTGATAGAATTAATTTTGGGGGTACCTGGCTGGTAGGGGGATCCAAACCTGTGACCTTGTCATTATAAGACTGCGCTCTACCCAACTGAGATAACAGGCCAGCCCCTGTCCTCAGTTGGTTGAATCTGCGAATACAGACCCCATGGATAGGGAGGGCCAACTGTGTATTAATTTTTCATTTGCTAGGTTTTCTATGTAATTATGAGTAATTCATCTCCATCAGGGAATCTTAAGTCTTGGTCAGAGATTTAATGCTAGTCTTTGTTAATAACAATTAATAGCTGTAAAAGAATGAATAGTGAGTGTGTCTAAGTTTCTAGTATAGAAAAGATTTTTGGTCAAAGTTTGTGTTTTGACTATTCACACACACAACACATGCACATATACATATGTACGTTTAAACATACACATAAATATGTATGTACACATACAAATGTATATGTATACTGCACACACAAACTTACACATGTATGCAATGATCACAATTATCTTTCAATAAGAGATATGTGCTTAAGTACATGTTCATTGTAATTTTACATAGTTTTATTTGTAATATTCCCTATTTTCTATGTTTTTGTTTTATGCTTGTTAACATTAACTTTGGTCTTTGTATTAGTTTCTGGTGGCTGCTGTAACAAATTACCTCAAGCTTAATGGCTTAAAACAACAGAAATTTTCTCTCTCAGTTCTAGAGGCCAGAGTCCAAAATCAGTTTCACTGTACCAAAATCAAAGTGTTAGCAGCACCACACTCCCTCCACAGATTGTAGGTGAAAATTTGTTCCTTGACATTTCTAGCTTTTGATGTTTGCTGGCATTCCTTTGCTTGTGGCTGCATGATATCAATCTCTGCTTGCATTTTCACATCACCTTCTCTTCTTCTGTATGTTGAATCTCCCTCTACCTCTCTGTTACAAGGATACTTGTGATGGCATTTTGGGCCCATCTAGATAATGCGGGATTATCTCATCTTAACACCGTTAATCATATCTGCAAAAGCCCTCTTTTCTTATAAAGTAACTTTTACAGGTTCGAGGGATTAGGACCCGGTATCTTTGAGTGGCTGGTTATTCAGTCTCTTACAGTTCTCACAGCAAGTCATTGAAAGGTCTTTTCCAAGGTTGAAGTTTGGTGAAGAGTCATGGTTACAACAGAGAAATAGAACAAACATAATGTATATTCCCACTGCTAGAAGAAATAGAACTGCTTAATAAATTATAATCAAGCTGACTCAGAAGTTTGGACTTGATGGGAAATTAAGATTCTGAACTACTGTTTCAAACTTGTTACAGTGGGGATTTTGAATCCTTGGTCACATAGTGCAGGGCATTAACGTCTACCATACTTGATAATAAAAGTAGGGATATTTATGGCTCTGTATTTTTTTTTTATAATTTCATCTGCACATATATATCTTTTCATATTGTGAATTACTCTATCTTGACCCCGTTAGCTTCTCTGCAGCTACCTAAACCTGGAAGTCTTCCTATTAGTAGAACAAAGAGTAATATGTTTGAAGCTGTTTTCTCTGGCTAGAGGTGTAGACCTCTGAAAGCAAGAACAGAGCAGAGGTGATATACTATAAGAAAACTGGACTGGTAGTGAGAGAGAGTCTTTTTATCCCTAGCTCATTATTCATAAAAATCTAAAATATTTGTTACTTACATCTAAAAGTCATGGTCATCATTTCCCTTCAAGGGAGAATTGACATCATTAAACTTTCAATGAATGCATTAGAAGTGCTCTTGGCTTTGTCGTAATTTCACCATGTAGTATGGGGATATACTTTTTCTCCACATAGTGCAGGTCTTATCTTAAAAAACGGTACATAGTTAATTTCTTTCTTTTCCCTAATGGGACCTTCTTTGCAGATTTTGAGATACAAAATAGGCTGTGTTTCTCTGAAAAAGAAATCAAAATAGGTGCATACTGAAAATTACTAGATAGAGATAAGGAATGAACAAATCAACATTTTAAAAAATTTATTTATTTATTTATTTGGTGGCTGGTGGTATGAGGATCCAAGCCCTTGACCTTGGCGTTGTCAGCACTACAGTCTAACCAAGTGAGCTAACCAGCCAGTCCAATGTATTTAGTATTAATAGTCACTTATCAGACATTTCTTAGAGTATTTGAAAAAAATTGGTTTTATTGAAATGTTTGAGTTTGTGTTCTAATTTAATATAGGAATGATTCTTGGAGTAGGGGAGATCAGAGTAAAGACTGTAAATAGCTGTAGTTTTCAAATGTTGGGGGTGGAGAAGGGATTCATAAAAATAAGGAAAAAAAAGCGTTTTAGGGGAACTAGAAATAGAGTCTTCCAGCAAGGAGTGATAAAAGCAATTAGGCATGTAAGGACTAGTTGAAGAAATAACTTCTTATTGAAAGGATGGATAGAAGGTAATTTCTAAGCGTAATTCAGACTTTGAGTTGTGATATTTTTGTTGTACATACCTAATATAAAGCATACATTATTAAAAAAAATAAATGATTTGGGGGCTTCCAGTCAAGATGTCAGAATAGACGATTCCGAGCATCACTCTCTCCCATAAATCAACCAATTTACAACTAGTAAAAAGCAACAACAGCCAAGAGGGGGTCACTAGAGATCTGGGGAAGAGGAGGAGAGACCTATGGAATTCATGAAGGCAGGAAAAGCCACAATGAGAGAAAGAAAGGATTGTTTCTACCATTTCGAATCCTGGCTGCTTCAAGACGAGCTGATGAGTGCATGGAGCAAGAGCTGGCAAAAGTTGCAGCTGTGCCCTTCAGATGAAGTTGCTTGGAAGTGGCAGGGGAGAAGAGGGCCTTGGTGGCCCTCAGGCTGTCAAGACCACTAACAGGGCTCCTGTGGACTCATATCGGAGCGAGGAGTCACAACAACTGAAAAAAGGAGCCACTCAGAGGCTGGTGAGTCATTGCAAAGGACCAGCACACAGCCCGTCCCGTGGGAAGTATTTGGAGTGTAGGTGGTGGGAGAGATGGGCCACCAGGGGAGCATTGGGGCACAGCAAGGACAGCTGATCTGTCACCCAATCAGCACAGGACCACTCTGTGTAGACTGGTCAGGAATAGAGAACTGCAGGGGGAGCAGTTTGCTTCAAAGACTCAGGTCCAGACCAGAGTTTCTACACAATCCAGGTGTTCTGGACCTCTTGAGACCTGAAAGTACATGCAAAGTCAACCATTAAAACCTGAGCTGCACAAAAAGCCTTACCCAGGGAATCAGCAGCAAAGCAGCAGTTTAGCTCAACCGCAGGGCTTAAGTGCTGGTCCCCACAGGAAGTTCCTCCATTTTAGAAGTAAGCAAAGGACAACAAGTTAGTTCTGGTGCAGAGTTTAAGTAGTGGAAACACTGAATAATCCATCACAGAACTGAAAGAAAAAACAAAATACCCACAGGCCAGAGACAGAGTTTGACATTAACTGGTAAAGGTCTCACTTCACCAAAGAACACCTATAAATCCTAGAAGGACCAGAAGCCTCCTGGGCCCCCAAGCCAGGGAGGAAAGAGGGCCCAAAACCTCACTCATGCCCCCTGACACCCAAAACAAGCCCACCGACGACCACGGAGTTGCTGCAGGAACTGCCCTGGGCCCCTGAGCCAGAATGGTAGGGGCCTCAGGCCTCAGCCATGCCCCCCTGACACCCACACCCAGCCCAGTGACCACCACCAAGCCCCCACATGAAGTAACCCGGGCTCCTGAGCCAGGCAGTGGAGGGCTAAAGGCCTTGGCCATGCCCCCCCCAACACCCTCACCCAGTCCAGTGACCACCACCAAGCTGCCACAGGAAGTGCCCCAGGCTCTCGAGCCGTGATGGTGGGGGACCAAGGGCTTCAGCCACACCCACCCCCCGACATCTGCAACCAGTCCAATGATGACTTTATCCACTGCTGGAAGCCCCCTGGTATACCAAGCCAGGGCAGTTGGGGGCTGAAGGCTCCAGCCACACCCCCCAACATCAACATTCAGCTGGTGGCAATGACTGAGACACCGCTGGAAGCCCCCTGGTCTCCCTGCAGGAATGAGGGGGGGTACCACAGCTTCAACTACACACCCCCCCTCTCCCACCCTATTTCCTTCCCACTTTCCCTCTCCTCCTCCCACCCAACTGCTCCACAACAACATCTTAGAATGTAAAAGCAGATGGAGCTGGGGATCAACCCCTTCTCCTGCAACCAGGCATGCTGCCACTGCCACAGGGCCCACCTGGGGTCCTGAGGTTGGAGCTGGGGACTGACCCACAGCCAGGCAAGGAGCACGCCAAAAACACCACTTTTATACAGGTGGCCCACCACAGCCACCACAATAGCCATGGCTGCTGCCAAAGTGGGTAGACACCATAACCACCGTGCAGATGGCCCACCAGCCACTCGAGTGCATTGACACAAGGAGAGTCACTAGGAGAGACCAAAGAAAAAAGGAGGATGTCTCTCTCCACAAAGCCCACTCCAGAGTGACAGAAGAAGCATCTACTCTACAATAATAGTGGGAGACCTGAATACACCTCTCTCAGCACTGGACAGATCATCTACGCAACAAATAACAGAGTAACCTTTACTCTTTCAGAAGGAGAGAAGAAATCTAAGGTTATCAGAGGTGGGAGGGGGGAGGGAGAGGAGGTTCGGGAGACATTGGATAAGAGCATAAAGAATAAGTACGATTTGTAATATGCTTATAATATTAATTTGATCAACATGTCAACGTTGAACCTCCAAAATGTGTATAACCAATTATGATTCAATAAAAAAAGAGATAATCAGAAGAAGAAATAAATAAATAAATTGTGGGATATTCATGCAATTGAATATTATACAGCAAAGAAAATGAACTAACTGCAAACAACCTACCAACACAACGTACAGGAATATAATGTTGGATTTGTGTCTTTTCTCTGAATCTGTTTTCTCGTTCATGATGATGTTTATTTATAGATCATGTGTGTCTTCCCACCCAAACAGAATGTAAAATTGCAAGAGCATTAGAAAAAAAAAAAAAGATTTGTATAACAGCCCTTAACTTGAATTGCGGTCTTTAAATTGCAAGAGCATTAGAAAAAAAAAAAAAGATTTGTATAACAGCCCTTAACTTGAATTGCAGTCAATTCAAGCCCTTAACTTGAATTGAAGAATAATGGCAATAATGTTGTAAAATGCTATCAGCAGATCAAAGTCTCTTTTGCAGGTAATCCTCTTTTGTTAGGTCTGGCATTTTTTAATAATAGGGACCTGTGTTCTTGTTGGAACACTTAGTGCGTTTGGTATTATAACTTTAACCTGTTTTTGTTTGCTTTTTTTCCCTTTTCCCTAGCAGCTTAGTCAAACCATGAAACAGGCACGTCACCGACTGGCATCCTTTAAAACTGTGAGTAAAAAAAAGGCATCAGTGTTTCCAGATGGTAGAAGGAAAAGCTTTTCTACCCAAGAGGTAAATTAATTTCTAATATACTGTTTTTAAAAATACAGATAAAGATTTATTTACATCTCAGCATAATTTAAAACTGTAAAATAATTGGAAATAACCTTAAATATCCAATAGTAGGGAATGCTTGAATAAATTATGATATATCCATATACAGCCATTCTAAAAAACATTGTGTTTCAAAGGATATCAGAAGACAAGGGAAAGTGTCTGTGACTTAAGGTTAAGTGAAAAAAGTTGAATACAAAATTATATNAGACAAGGGAAAGTGTCTGTGACTTAAGGTTAAGTGAAAAAAGTTGAATACAAAATTATATACAATATCTCAAAAAAACCTTCTGTCAGTAAATATTTATGGAATGTTTATGATTGCTGGGCATTGTTCTAAAAACAGGACTTACAGGGCCGGCCCGGTGGCGCACTGGAGAGTGCGCCGCTTGGGAGTGCGGCGGGGCTCCCGCCAAGGGTTCGGATCCCATATAGAGACCGGTCCGTGCTCACTGGCTGAGCGCGGTGAGGGCGCAACACCGAGGGCTGCGATCCCGGTCCCGGTCCCCCGTACAGG
>NW_007727606.1:116338-126447 GCF_000696425.1 Galeopterus variegatus | reverse complement strand
ACACCGAGGGTTGCGATCCCGTTACCGGTCAGTAAAAAAAGACAAAAAGGAAAAAAAAAATTAAAAACAGGACTTACAGTGGTGAAAAGATAGGCAAAGATCCCTCAAGGAGCTTCTTTGCTAGTAGAGAAGCATATAATAAAAAAGCAAATAAATATAGAATATAATATCAAGTGATAAGTACAATGAGTAAAATACAATATAATACCAAGTGATAAGTGCAATGAGTAAAATAAAGCAAAATAAAGAGATGGGGGAGAATGCTATGTGCATAAATAAAAGCCTAGATAGAAATGGCACAAGAGGTTAATATTGATTATTTCTGGGTAGTATTATTAAAGATGATTTTTATTTTCTTCTCTTTTCTTATTTTTAAAATTTTCCATAGTGTATGTATTTTCTTTCTAATAAGGAAAAAACGATGTTATTATTTTTTAGAAAGAAAGAAGTTCTTTTGATTCAGAACATAAGATTAAAGTGAATAATTGGAATCTAAATGTGGAGCTATACTTAAACGGATGTTTAAACTTGTAAAATGATGTTGTTTTGGTACCTATTTATTTCAGAGTTCACAAATTTGGATGCTAAATTTATGTGTTTTTCTGCATTTACCTAATTTTGGCATTAATTTCAAGTATTGATAAACAGCATCTTGTAAAATAGACCTTTAGTAATCTTTTTTACTTTAATTTTTTTGCCATCATCAGCTGTCTCTTATTTAATTTTTTCCTACTTTTACTTCCTAACTGGTGTATTCTTTTACTTTTTCCTGAATTATGTATATACTTAATTTTTAATTTTTTTCCTTAAGCTTCTCAATACAACCAACAAAAACATTTTTCTCGTCTGTGTTTGCCATTGTTTGAATACTAAACTATAATCTCTCCTTCTTCAGTGATAATTAAGACATTTATAGTTAAATTTAGAAAACAGGTGGTCATGGGTTGTGTCCACATGGCAACCAATCCTAGATGCATTTGGTGTGGTTGCCTTTTCCTAGCATTGCCTTGTTGCAACTCTTGAGATAGAGTTTCTTTTGTACCTAAATTCTCAGAGGCTTGGTTTCTTGACAGTTTTCCTACCTACCATGGATTTGGCAGTACTGTAGTTTGGGTTATTAAAATGACTCCAGGGTACTATTAGAATGAGATGATTAGACATGTTTAATAAACCGGAAAAGAAAAGGATTATCAGGTCCTAGAGACTGCTATTTTATATTGTTCGGAGCATGCTCAGACCTTTCAATTGGTGTTTTTCCAGAAAGAATACCATTCACAGGTCTGACTGAAATAATTATCCAGTAGAAGGGAGGATTAAGTTGGAGATAACATCCTCGTATAAACCAGTTTTATACGTCAGAGATGCCATTTAAGCATAATTCATTATTGTTATGATGATAATGGTGAATTCAGGCTGGCTGCTTGCTTCCAAAGAATGCACATGTGTTTTTCAGGTAAAATATCAGAAACAGATCTACTCCATATAACTGGGAATGATCTAAGAAATAAATGAATTTTTTTTTAACTACTTATATCAAGTATTCTCCTCAAATCTGAACAGCTTTTTACTTTCTCAATTGTGTGAAGTGGGAATCTGCCAACCAGAAAGAACAATCTGTAACCCAATTAAGCCCTGGTTTCAGTTCCTTGTTAGACTTTAGTGATATTAGAATCTGGTTGTTATTGTTGTTCCTGATTTGGAGATACAAATAGAACTTTCTTGCCCTCTGTCAGGTCACCAATATTAAAATCATAAGTCTTCTGAAATTGTTACTAGATAAAATAGGGGCAAGATGTCATTTATAAAGTTAATATAGTCTCCTACCAGTCTATTTCATTCCATATGTTTGACATGCGGGTGATTTGTTTGTATGTTTGAAGTAGAACTCACTATTTTTTTCCTTCTATATTAAAGCTATAATTCTAGATCTCTCACAAAAACTCAACTTAGTGTATCATGAGTATATTGCTTCCCCTAAATCATTTACATTTGTATTGATTTCTTTTTACCAGAAAGCACTTTCCAGGGAACCAGCATCCATCAGGATAGGTATAGGTAGGGACAAGAGGAGAGTTCCCCCTTAAGGTCCATCAAGGTCTTTTAACTACTGTATATTACCAGAACTTTATGGAAAATCAGGCAGGAAAATGTAAAGAGTAGAGGGGACAA
The DNA here is from genome assembly GCF_000696425.1 of Galeopterus variegatus. NCBI lineage: Eukaryota > Metazoa > Chordata > Mammalia > Dermoptera > Cynocephalidae > Galeopterus > Galeopterus variegatus. The sequence continues at coordinate 124,278 of NW_007727606.1, read as the reverse complement.
ACAATGGCTTGTTAGAACTATCCACAGCTAATTAAGGATAGGATTAAGTGTTAAGATTATAATGTCCACTATCAGTTTTTTCTCAGCCAACTTTATTGAGATATTACTCATATAAACATACAGTTCACACATTTAGAGTGTATAATTCAATGGTTTTTGGTATATTTGTAGGATTGTGCTGTTGTCACCACAATCTAATTTAAAGCATTTTCTTTACCCATAAAAGAAACTCCATTCCTGTTAACTGTTGCTCCCCATTTTCTCCCTGCCCTTACCCCCAGCCCTAAGCAACCACTGATGTATTTTTTTGTCTTTATAGGTTTGCCCATTCTGAACATTTTATATAAATGGAATCATGTGATATATGGTCTTTCGTGACTGGGTTATTTTACTAAAATTCATCAAAAGTTTTCAAAGTGCATTCACATTATAGCATGTATAAATACGTCATTCCTTTTATTGCTGAGTAGTATTCCATTGTATGGCTGTACTGTGTTTGGTTTATCCATTCAGTGGTTAGTGGACATTTGTATTGTTTCTACTTCTTGGCTTTTATGAATAATTGTGCTATGTGCACTTGTGTATGTGTCATTGTATTGACATTCATTTCTGTTGGGTAGATACGTAGGAGTGGAATTGCTGGGTCATATAGTAACTCTGTTTTTAACATTTTGAGTAACCACAAAACTATTTTCCACCAGCAATATATGGGGGTTTCAATTTCTCCCTATTCTCTCCAACACTTGTTATTGTCTACCTTTTTGATTATTGCTGTCCTAGTGGATGTGAAGTGGTATCTCACTGTACTTTTGATTTGCATTTTCCTGATAATTAATGATGTTATGATGTTCAGTATCTTTTCATGTGCTTATTGCCCATTTGTATACCTCTTACAGAGAAAATGCCTATTCAAATGCTTTCCCCATATTTAATTGGGTTATTTGTCTTTTTATTATCAAGTTGTAAGTGTTCTTTATATATTCTGGGTACAAGTTCTTATCAGATAATTGATTTGGAAATATTTTCTCCCATTCTGTGGATTGTCATTTCACTTTATTAATGGTATCATTTGCAGCACAAAATTTTTAATTTTGATGTAGTCCAGTTTATTTTTATTTTTGTTGCTTGTGCTTTTGGTATAGTTTCTACTAATGATTGCTTAACCCAAGATCATGAAGTTTTACTCCTATTTCTTCTTCTGAGAATTTTATAGTGTTAGCTCTTTTAGGTGTGTGATTCATTTTGATTTAAGTTTTATGTATTGTGTGAAGAGGTGGTCCAGCTTTGTTCATTTGCATGTGGATATCCTGTTGTCCCAATGCAATTTGTGGAAAAGATAATTCTTTCCTCATTGAATTGTCATGGCACCCTTGTTGAAAATCAATCCACTCTCTCTAAATATAAGGGTTTATTTCTGAATTCTCAATTCTAGTCCATTGATCTGTATGTCTGTTCTTGTGCCAGTAGCACACTGTCTTGATTAGTATAGCTTTGTGGTTGGTTTTGAAATTGGGAAGAATGAGACTTTCAGCTTTGTTCTTCTTTTTCAAGAATGTTTTTCTATTATGGGTCCCTTGCATCTCCATATAAGTTTTATGACTAGCTTGTTAATTTCTGGAAAGAAAAAAAAAGCCAACGACATTTTGATAGAGATTCTTAAATCTACAGATCAATTTGGGAAATATTGCCATCTTAACAATGTTATCTCCTGATACATAAACATGGGGTGTTTTTCCATTTATTTAGATTATCTTTAATTTCTTTCAACAGTATTTTACAGTTTTCAGTTTACAGTCTTGCACCATAAACATTTTATTATGTTTGACTGTGCTGACCTACTAATATTATATTAGCAGTGTACTGAACCCTAGGATTTTGTTGCAATCACATTGTTTCTACCTGTAATAGCTACATTTTAAAAATTTTTTAAATTTTGTTTGTTTTTTCTTTAGGAACCTAACTGTGAGGAATCTTCATCTGTTATGACAGATGAGAAAGGGAGAGATTTGTTATGGGGGGAACAGCAGGATCTCCTTTCTGAAGACAAAGACAAACCTTTCAGCAGAGTTCAGGTAAAGCAGTAAGAGAAAGTAAACTAATTGTGATTTGGACTAGGGTCTGCCAATACTGTTGTACTAGTTTGGGATTGTAGATTTAGGTTCTGTTAAGTTGGGCAAAGACCATAATTTCACATTTTATTCTAGTAATTAGTTGGACTAGGGTCTGCCAATACTGTTGTACTAGTTTGGGATTGTAGATTTAGGTTCTGTTAAAGTTGGGCAAAGACCATAATTTCACATTTTATTCTAGTAATTAATTAAACAATCATATCATTTTAAGATTAATTTAGGAATTGTGTGGAAAACCTAGAGTGTTGCTGCTACCTGACATTCTATATATGTTCACTTTTAGAAAGTAAAATTTAAAAACCCATTATTTGTTGTGATGGAAGAAGAAGGACAAAAGCAGTTACATCTTAAGGGCCTTCAGGATATTCTGCCAGAAGCCCAGAATTATCTTCCAGAAGCCCAAGGTGATCTGAAAATCCAGGGTGATTTGACAGGAATCCAGAGTGTTGAGCTGGAAGCTCACAGTGTTGAGTCGGATAGCAAGGCTGTTGAGCCAGAAGGCCAGGCTGTTGAGCCACAAGACCAGGCTGTTAAGACAGAAACTCAGGGTATTATGCTGAAATCCCAGAATACTGAGCTAGAAAATGGGAATATTGTGGTAGAAGCCCAGGATTTTCTACTCCAAAACCAGATTTTTCTACCCAAAAACCTGTGTGTTCTCCCCAAAGACCAGAATATTTTACCTAAATGTCAGGACCAGGATTTTGTCTCTAAAGACCAAGATTTTCTACCCAGAGACCAGCATCTTTTCCCCAAAGACCAGAATATTCTACCCAACTATCAGGACCAGGAATTTTTCTCTGAAGACCAGGATTTTCTACGCAGAGATCAGCGTGTTTTCCCCAAAGACCAGAATATTGTGCCTAAGTGTCAGGACCAGAATTTTCTCCCTAAAGACTGGGATTTTCTCCTCAGAGACCAGCATGTTCTCCCCAAAGACCAGAATATTGTACCCGAATGTCAGGACCAGGATTTTCTACCTAAAGACCAAGATTTTCTACCCAGAGACCAATGTGTTTTCCCCAAAGACCAGAATATTCTACACAAATATCAGGATCAGGATTTTCTCTCTAAAGACCAGGAGCTTCTACCTAGAGACCTATATGTTCTCCCAAAAAACCAGAATATTCAACCTAAATGTCAAGACCAGGACTTTCTACCTAAAGACCAGGATTTTCTACCCAGAGACCAGAATATTCTACCAAAATGTCAGGACCAGGATTTCCTATGCAAAGATCAGGTAAAATAGAGTGTAAAGGAGATAAAACAAGAAGAAATAAGCTACTTAGGGTTTGAAGTGGGATTTGTAAGGACTATATTATAGCTGTTTTGGAGATCCATAGATGGAAAAAATAGTTTATTGGTTGATTTCTCAAAACTACAGGGTTCTTACTAAGTGTTAAAGTACTAATAGCAGCATATTGCCCCTATATGGACAATTTACTTTTTTAAAAAAATCTTCTTCTAGGAAAAATATTTCTGGTAGCCAGCATCTGCTTTGACAGCTGAAAGATGGAAAGAGGAGTGGCCCACAAGTACCCAACAGTATCTTTCATGCAGGTTTCAAGACCAGCCCTCTACCAGAGATCAGTTAGACCAAAAGGAAGAAGAAAGGGATCAATAGGAAGTAAATTACTTAGGGTTGTGGTTGGGCTTTTGTGGAATAGGGTGTAGATTTTTGTTTTATCACATAAGATACCCAATTATACTCTGATCTCAGTTAATGCCAGAGTTCTCACTAAAGTCTAAGTCTTAGTTAAACTGTCATTCTTAACTGAACAATTGATATTTTGTGTTTGTTCTTTTTTAGAAAACAGATTTGAAGCAGCCAGCATTAATTTTGATAGGTAGGAGAAAATGAGAGGCGTTTCCTCCAGATGTTCCTCAGGATCATCTATGCAGGCATTTCCAAGCCTCCATCAAAGGCAAGGTAGAACAGAAAAAAGACAGAGATTAGCAGGGAGTGAATTGCTTAGAGTTTAGTTTGTAGCTTGCAAAGATTGTTCTCAGCTAAACTTCAGACCTGAGGAAAAATATGGTTTTCTGTTGTATTCCATAATATTTCACATTACCCTGAGTTAAATAAATTACCTCAAGGCTCACAATAAAGCCTAGAATATTATTGCTATTATATTCTTCTGCTGGATAATTTACAGTTTGTGTTTTTTTCTCTTTTAGAAAGTACATTTTAAAGAGCCACACTGTGATATGACAGATGAGGAAGGAAGAGAAGGCTTTTCTCCAGCTGGTTGTCAGTATCTACCTCCTAAACCCCAGAAGCAGAACTTCATCAGAGATCAGGTAGAGCAGAATAAAAAAGAGATAAAGAAATAGGAAATAAAGTAACTGGGTTTTATAAATTCTCAGTAACTTCTAATTTGAAACATAGAATCAGGGACTATGGAGCCAACCTAAGAATATAGTATCTTTTATTTCTTCCCACATTAGTCCTAATAGTTACAATAAGAACAGAAGCCCTGCTTCAGGAAGGATGGGCACAGAGTGTTAAACCCTAAACAATTCAGTTCCTGCTGGTCTCTCTCCTTTTTTTTCTGTTCTACCTTGCACCTAATAGTATGAAAGACCCTAGTCTAGTGACCTGGGCTAGTGACCCTGGTCTGTTGATCAAATCAGTTCCATCATTCAGAAGGCCAACATCACATTTACATCTTATTCCAGAATCAGTTACACTATTTTAATTTACCAAGATTATTCTTCAACTCTTGCTGAAGCCCACAGTATTATCACAAGCATATACTGCCCCTACATGAACAAGGTAGGTAGAAGTAGCGGATCCTAAATTAAGATTTGGGAGTTTGTTAGACTGTTTTGCCCACGGTTTGGGATTAAGAATTGAAGTCTACAGAGTTGGGATCTCGCTCATATAAAAATGTATCAGAATATTTTTACTTGGTACCATTTCCCTGTAGTTCTCACTGAAGCTTATGATATTATGATTAGCATATTGCCCTGGTTAGACTATTTGTTTTCTGGTTTTGTTGTTGATAGAGTTTGGATGTGTTTTCCCCACCAAAACTCATGTGGAAATCTGATCCCCAATGTGGCAGTGCTGGAATCTGTTTGAGTCATGGGGGCAGATCCCTCATGAATTGATTAATGCTCTCCCTGGGGGAGGAGAGGTAGTGAGTGAATTCTCACTCTATTAGTTCCTGCGAGAGCTAGTTGTTTAAAAGACCTTGGCACCTTCTGTCCCATCCCTCATGAATTGATTAATGCTCTCCCTGGGGGAGGAGAGGTAGTGAGTGAATTCTCACGCTATTAGTTCCTGCGAGAGCTAGTTGTTTAAAAGACCTTGGCACCTTCTGTCCCTCTCTCTTGCTGTGTGATCTGCTTGTACCCACTGGCTGCCTGCCACTTTCTGCCATGAGTGGAAGCAGCCTGAGGCCTGTGCCAGATGCAGCTGTCTCAGAATCGTAAGCCAGATAAACCTCTGTTCTTTATAAATTATGCAGTCTCAGGTATTTCTGTTATAGCAACACAAACGGACTAATACAGTTGTTCCGTTAGAACATGTTTCTCACCAGTTCTCATCTTTTATGAGAGAACAGAGAATGAGAGAGGAATTTCCTCTGGAGTATCATCAGTATGTTACACCTAAAATCCTGGACCAAGCCTGCCCTGAGAACAGGTAGAGTAGAATACAGTAAGAGGACTGTATACTTTCTAAACAAGAAATAAGACTAAATTACTTAGGATTGGGGCTGAAGCTTGTCAAGCTAGCTTGTTTGTGGGATACATAAAATTAAGGTCTCCAGAGTTAGGCTAAGAGTGTAATGTCTTCAGTTATTTTAAAATGTGCCAGAAAAATCTTGGATTTGCTTTAAAATACTCAAAGAAAAAAGTTGGAGGAGAGTGTCACCTCTCCCCATCGGTGACAGAGATGCAAAGGATTACTTAAAGCCCATTTCTTCTGAGCAGTGAGAAGCCCCGAAGTGACTGCCTTTCAGCAACTCTCTTGTTAGGAGAAAAAGCTAAATGTGACAGCCCTGATTCAAAGTTAGCTTCTCCCTTTTATTGTAAAGACAAGGAATTTTCACAAAAAAATTCAGTTGATTTAATCATTACAAATAACACAAGGACATGGGCATAGTTATGGCTAAGTATAGTTTTAACAATGGAAACTAGTAACATTAGTGAAATGAACAAAGTAACATTCCATAATGCAATTTGTAAAAGGTTAAGTTGATCCACCAACAAAAGCTTGTTCTGAGCAAGCATTTTCTTTTCCTACAGCAATGTCCTCAGTATATTTACATAACAATTAATCAACTTTCTCAGCATATCAATCAGTAGGTTAACCTACACTAAGGACATCTGCCCTTTGAGCCAGCAATTCTGCTGTTACAATTCTTTATCTACAACAGAGAGTTTAGCCTGAGGAAAGTTTCTGTCTTTTGCAAGCTTAACATTTCTATATGTAATTTTAAAAAGTTAGGTCCTGTGAAATACATTTGTTTTATTAATGTTAGTATTCTCCACAGGAGAGATTAAAAAGCAGAGTGTTGATAATTGTTGAAGTTGACTGATGGATATGTTGGAACTTGTTATACTATTTTTTTCTACTTTGATATATGTTTGAAAACTTTTATGTTAAACACACACACCACACACATGCACACCCATTACTGTGTTTTATTATCCTTATCTAGTGTGATTACTCTGGGATTGTCACTGAAGTCTATAATAGTGTCACCAGCCCTTCATTTCTGCTTAGACAATCAGTTTTGTATTTTATTATTCCTTTGGAACAATTATATCAAACAACTCTCATCTTTTGAAAAATGGGAGATTGTAAGAGGAGTTGCTTCTGGAATACCATAGGTATGTTTTACCCAATATTCAAGACCTAGCCTCTCCCAGAGAATAAGTACAGCAGAATATAGTGAAAAGTAAGTAGCAGAGAGTAAATTGCTTAGCTTTTGGCTCAAGATTGACAGGGTGGTGTAGTAACTGCTTTGGAAGTTAGCGTTAAGTTCAGTAATAATGGGCAAAGAGTATAATTTCTTCTTTTGTGATGTATCACACCATTCTGACCTATTGAAACTACTTCAGGCCTCTTTGCTGAAGCTTTTACTATTGCCATAGGCATGGTACTTCTGCTTGGATAATTTATGTTCAATGTTTATGTTGTCTTTTAGCACAGGAACAATGTGCAGGCATCACATGATATGACAGATGAGAGATGGAGAAAGGAGTTATTTCCAGAGAGCCATGTATATATTTTACATGAAATTCAGGATCCAGGCTCTGCCAGAGAGCAGGTACAGCAGAGTATAGTAAAGAGTAAGCAGCAGAAAGTAAATCATTTAGAGTTTGGGCTGGGCTTGTCAGAGCTATGTTACTAACCAAGATGATTATGATAGTGTTCTCTGTTATTAATATTAGCAATAGAATTATTATGAATAACAGCTTATGTTCCTTGAACACTCACCATAGTCAAAACCATCTTAGAATTTTGTATGCATTATCTCATTTAATTCTCACAGTAAACCTGTGGGATAGATACTATTATTATCTTTATTTTATTAATTTTACTTTTTTTTTTAGAATATCTTTACAGTAATATATTCATAAGAAATCATTTAGATTTACAAGGATTTAGAAATATTTTCTCTCCATAGACCATAATCCTCCAAGTTTTCTTATTTTTAAAAATTTTTTTCTGAGGTATATTTATTGTACATAATTATGAGGTACATAGTTATATTTCTTTTTTTTTTTTTTTTTAAAGATGACCGGAAAGGGGATTTTAATCCTTGACTTGGTGTTGTCAGCACCACGCTCAGCCAG
>NW_007727606.1:110795-116328 GCF_000696425.1 Galeopterus variegatus | reverse complement strand
CAGCACCACGCTCAGCCAGTGAGCGAACCGGCCATCCCTATGTGGGATCCGAACCCAGGGCTTTGGTGTTATCAGCACCGCACTCTCCTGAGTGAGCCACGGGCCAGCCCCATAGTTATATTTCAATACATGTGTACAGTCTGTGTTGATCTATTCAGGGTAATTAGCCCATTTATCATTGTGAAACTTAATCATTTCTTGTGATATGCACATTTGATCTCCTTTATTTTTGTTTGTTTGCTTGTTTTGTTTTGTTTTCTTTTTTTAGATCCACATGTGAATGAGAACATGTGGTATTTCTCTTTCTGTGCCTGGCTTATTTCACTTAACATAATTTTATCCAAGTTCATTCACATTGCTGTGAATGGTAGAATTTCATTCTTTTTTATGGCTGAGTAAGTATTCTGTTGTGTATATGTATCACATTTTCTTTATCCATTCATCTGTTGATGAACATTTAGGTTCTGTATCTTGTGAACAGAGCTGTAATAAACATGGGGGTGCAGGTATCCCTTCAACACGATGCTTTCCATTCCTTTGGGTATATACCCAGTAGTGGGATTGCTGGGTCATATGGTAGTTCTATCTGTAATTTTTTGAGAAATTTCCATACTGTTTTACATAATGGCTGTACTAATTTACAGTCCCACCAACAGTATATAATGGCTCCCCTTTCTTCATATCCTCCCCAGCATTTGTTATTTTGTCTTTTTGATAACAGCCAGTCTAACTGGGGTGAGATGTTATCTTATTGTGGTTTTGATTTGCATTTTTCTGATGATTAGTGATGTTGAGCAATTTTTCATATACTTGTTGGCCATTTGTATGTCTTCTTTTGAGAAATGCCTATTGAACTCCCTTGCCCATTTTTAAATCAGGTTATTTATTTTTTTTAACTATTGAGTTGTTTGAATTCCTTATATATTCTGGAAATTATCCCCTTGTCAGATGCATAGTTTGCAAATATTTTTCTCCCATTCTAAGGTTGTCTCTTTGCTCTATTGATTGTTTCCTTTGCTGTGCAGAAGCTTTTTAGTTTGATGTAGTTCCACTTGTTTAACTTTTACTTTTGTTGCTTGTGCTTTTGAGGACTTATTCATAAAGTCTTTGTCTAGTCCTGTCCTAGAGCGTTTCCCATATGTTTTATTCTAGAAGTTTACAGTTTCAAGTCTTTAATTGATTTTGAATTGATTTTTTTGTATGGAGAGAGATAGATAGGTCCAGAAATTTATCCATTTCCTCTACATTTTCAAATTTGTTAGTGATAGTTGCTCACAATAGTCTCTAATGATTCTTTGTATTTCTGTGGAATCAGTTGTAATGCCTCCTTTTTCATTTCTGATTTTTGATCTTTGGGTCTTTTCTTGGTTAGTCTAGCTAATGGTTTGTATATTTTGTTTATCTTCTCAAACAACCAAATTTTTGTTTCACCAATCTTTCATATTTTTTGGTCTCTATTTCATTTAGTTCTGCTCTGATTTTTATTATTTCTTTCTATCTACTAATTTTGGAGTTGGATTGTTCTTGCTTTTCTAGTTCCTTGAGGTGTAACATTAGGTTGTTTATTTGGGATCTTTCAACTTTTTTGATGTAAGCACTTACTGGAATATCTCTCTTAGGACTGCTTTTGCAGTATCCCATAGGTTTTAGTTAGTTGTGCTTGTATTTTCATTTGTTTCAAGGAATTTTTTGATTTCCTGCTTTATTTCTTCTTTGACCCATTGGTGGTTCAGGAGCCTGTTTTTTAATTTCCATGTGTTTGTATAGTTTCCAAAGTTTTGTTTATTTTTAATTTCTAGTTTTATTCTACTGTGGTCTGAAAAAATCCTTGATATGATTTCAATCTTTTTAAATTTGTTGAGACTTGATTCGTGGCCTAATATGTGGTGAGTTATAGAGAATATCTGCGTGCTGATGAGAAGAATATATATTCTTCAGTTGTGGCATGACATGTTCTGTATATGTCTGTCAAGTCCATTTGGTCTAGAGTGCCCTTTAAATCCAATATTTCTCTGCTAATTTTTTGTCTAGGTGATCTGTTCAATGCTGAGAGAGGTGTGTGAAGTCCCCAACTATTATTATATTGTGGTCTTTCCCTTTAGATCCAGTAACATTTTCTTTATATATCTGGGTGCTCCAATGTTGCGTGCATATATACTTATGATTGTTATATCTTCCAGCTGTATTGATCCTTTTATCATTACATAATGTCCTTCTTTGTCTCCTTATATAATTCTTAGTTTAAAGTCTGTTTTATCTGATATTTTATCTAAGTAGGGCAACTTTTGCTTGTTTTTGGTTTCCATTTGCATGGGATGTCTTTTTCCATCCCTTCACTATTAGTCTATGTGTGTCTTTATTGGTGAAGTGAGTTTCTTGCAGGTGGCATATAATTGGGTCTAGTTTTTTAATCCATTCAGCCAGTCTGTATCTTTTAAGTGGGGGATTTAATCCATTTATATTCAGGGTTATTATTGAAAGGTATCGTCTTATTCCTGCCATTATTTCTTTCGTTTCTTTTTTCCCCATTTGTTGTTTGTCTTTTCTGTTTTCTTTGTTTGTTTGTTCTTTTGGAGTGAAAAGATACATTTTTTTTCTCTTTCTCATTTGCATTTCTGTTCTACTGGTGGTTTTTATACTTTCTTGTGTATTTATGATGACAGTTCTCACTCTTTTGACTACAGATGTAGGACTCCCTTGAGGACCTCTTGTAGGGCCAGTGTTGTGGTGGTGAATTTCCACAGTTTTTGTTTGTCTAGGAAAGATACTATTTCTCCTTTATTTCTGGAGGATAGCTTTGCTGGGTATAGCATTCTTGGCTGGCAGTTTTTTTCTTTTAGCACTTTGATTATATCATCCCACTCTCTCCTGGCCTCTAAGGTTTTTGTAGAGAAGTCTGATGGGGATTCCCTTATAGGTGGCTTGATGCTTTTCTCTTGCTGTTTTTAGAATTATTTCTTTGTCTTTGACCTTTGACAATTTGACTGTAATATGTCTTGGGGAGTCCTTTTTGGGTTGAATCTGTTTGGAGATATTTGAGCTTCTTGAATCCGGGAGATCATATCGCTTCCAATACTTAGGAACTTTTTGACTATTATTTCATTAAATGTGCTTTCAATGCCTTTTTCTTACTCTTCCTCCTCCAGTACCCCCATAATATGGATGTTTGTGTGCTTAAGGTTGTCTGATAGATCTCATAGGCTTTCTTCATTTTTAGCTTTTTTTTTTTCTTTCTTTTGGTCCAACTGGGTTAATTCAAAAAGCCAGTCTTCTGGTTCAGAAATTCTTTCTTGCATTTGTTCTAGCCTGTGCTTGAGCTCTTGGTTATATTTTTTATCTCATTGAATGAATTCTTCATTTCTAGGATTTCTGCTTGGTTCTTTTTTATGGTTTCTATCTCTTTGTTGAATTTCTCATACATGTCCTGGATTGGGTTTTTTTTTTACCTTATTGTGATTTCTTTTTTTTCTTGCATCATGTTGAGTTTCCTTAAGATTTGAGTTTGGGATTCCTGTTCAGGCATTTCACTGGTTTCCTACTACAGTATTACTACTGTTATGTCACTGCTCACATATTTGGTAATAAATGCTTTTGTATCTTTTAGAGCTTATACTTTAGGCAGCAGCTATCTGTTGGGACAGCTGAAAAATGTCAAGAGGATTTGCTTCTGGATCGCCATCAGCATCTTCCATCCAGGAACCAGAGAGATACTTCCAGCAGACAACAGGTAAAGCAGGCCATAGGGTATGAGCAGCAGGATTTAGACAGGATTATAGGCACCTACTATGCTGGGAGCAGTAAGACTGATCAGAAAAGCAGATTTCTGTTTTATTTCATAGTGTGCAAACTTATTCTTTTTTTTTTTTTTATCTCTTTTAAAAGATGACCGGTAAGGGGATCTCAACCCTTGGCTTGGTGTTGTTAGCACCACGCTCAGCCAGTGAGCAAACCGGCCATCCCATATATGGGATCCGAACCCGTGGCCTTGGTGTTATCAACACCGCACTCTACCGAGTGAGCCACAGGCCGGCCCTGTGCAAACCTATTCTGACCAAGATTATTTTAGGGCTCTAACCAAAACCTAGAGTATTGTTGGGAGCTATTGTCTATTGGAATAACCATATTGTATATTATTTTATAAAAAGTATATTTCTGATGGCCATTGCATTTTATGGCATGAGAGAGGAAGAAACGAGCAATTTCTGCAGAGAAGGGGATGTAAGGATCTCCTGCCCAAAGGCCAGGACTAGATCTCCATCGGTAAGATGGAGCTGGTAGAGCATAAGGCAGGATCACCTAGAAATAAACTAGTCAAGTTTGGGCTGGAACTTGTTAGGGTTATATTGCCTAAGGTTTGGGGGGTATTGAGTTAGATCTATAGTTTTTCAAGAAAATGTTATCATACCCTAGCCTACTAAGATTTTTTTTATGGCTTAAACCAAAGTCTAGTTTATTTCCACTAGAAATTTACCACTCTGGATAGTTTCTATTTTGTGGTTCTATGTTATTTTAAAAACAAAGGCTTCAGGCAACCAGCAATGTTAATCTATATGAAAGAGATAAATAGAAATTTTCCTTCTGGCTCCTTTTGGAGAACAGAATAAAAGGGAGGCAAAGAGGTAGAAAGTAGGATATGGACTGAGGTTTTCAAGACTGAACCACTCCTCTTGTGATTTTTAGTTTGAGTCTAGAAGGTTGGCCTAAGGGTATACTGTTATGTTTTTTTCTACATTTATATATCCTGAACTATGCCAGGCTCTTTCCTACCTCAGGTCCTTTGCATATGTCTTTTCCTCTGCCTGGATATTCTTCCCTTTATTCTTCACAACATTGGTTCCTTCTCATCCTTCAGGTTTTGGTTTAAATGTCACCTTCTTGGAAAAGACTTCTGTTACTACGTTATTAAAAATAGATCTCCCCTATTCTGCCTTTCTCTATCATTGCATTCTGTTTGTTGCCTTCTCAGTGCAAAACAATTTGTAATTATTTATTTGTTTACATGTTTTCTTATTATCTAGAGATTTCCCATTGGAACATAGATTCATGAGAAAGGCACCATACCTAATTTATTTACCATTATATGATCAGCATTTAGCATAGTACCTGGTACCTGGTAATCTCTTGTTAAGTATGTTTTGAATGAATGAATTAGGCCAGTCAATAAAACATTTAGATGTAAGAGAGACTAATACATAAGCAGACAATTATTGTCTTAGTCCGTTTTCTGTTGCTTATAACTGAATACCTGAAAGTGAATAATTTGTAAAGAAACAAAATTTATTTCTTACAGTTTTGGAGGCTGGGAAGTCCAAGTTACAGGGGGCCCATGAGATGATGGCCTTGTTTTTGGTGGGGACTCTCTGCGGAGTCATGAGGTAGTGCAGGGTATATCACATGGCGAGAGGGCAAGAGCATGTTCAGTTGCTCTATTCCTCTCATTACAAAGCCACCAGTCAACTCCCATGATAACCGTTTAATCTGTTACCGCATTAATCCATGAATGGACTAATCCATTCATCCATTCATGAGGACA